>NC_133372.1:25094095-25201275 GCF_049309525.1 Garra rufa | reverse complement strand
TTAAAGGCAATTTTCTCAATATTCAGATTTTTTGTTTGCACCTTAAAATTTTCAAATAGTTGTATCTCGCCAAATATTGTCTTATCCTAACAAAGCATACATCAAAGGAAAGCATATTTATTCAGCTTTCAGATGATGTTAAGATAAAAAATTTGCCCCTTAATAGCTGGTTTTGTGGTCCAGGGTCACATATCAACATACTAACTATATTAGAGTTTTTCTTTTTCTTGTTGGCTAACATTAAAGATCGTCAAAACCATACAACAGCTACTTTTAATAAATTGCTTTCAAAGCACAAAGCTTGTTGCATTATTAGAGGGCAGATTTAGGAATCCATTGGTACAGTTGGTACACTTTAAAGGAGAAGTTCACTTCCAGAATGAAAATTTTTCTGGTAATTGACTCACCCCCATGTCGTCTAAGATGTCCATGCCTTTCTTTCTTCAGTCAAAAAGAAGCTTTTTGAGGAAAACATTTCAGCATTTTTTCACCTATAGTGGACTTCAGTGGGGATCAGCGGGTTAAAGATCCAAACCGCAGTTTCAATGCAGCTTCAAAGGGCTCTACACAATCCCAGTTGAGGAATCTTATCTAATGAAATTATTGGCCATTTTCTAAGAAAAATACGAATTTCTATACTTTTAACCACAAATGCTCATCTTGCACTAGCTCGACTTTGCGCAATATCTCATCATGGACGCGTGACATGTGGATGTACCAACCCAGTGACACAGTAAACAGACAAAAAACTGAACGCGTGTGACTTTTCCAACATGATTACGCAATGCACAAAGTCGTGGATGCGAATTGCAGAGCTAGTGCAACATGAGCATTTGTGGTAAGAGTACATAAATTTCTTTCTTTTTTTTTTTTATAGAAAATGGACGATTATTTAGCTAGATAACACCTTTATTCCTCAGCTAGGAGCCTTTTGAAGCTGCATTGAAACTGCAATGTAGACCTTCAACCCGTTGGCCAACATTGAAGTCCACTATATAGAGAAAAATCCTGGAATGTTTTCCTCAAATTTGCAATTTGGACCTTCAAGCCATTGACCACCATTGAAGTCCATTATATGATGAAAAAAAAAAGTAGTTTCTTTGCGACTAAAGAAAGAAAGATATGAACATCTTGGAATACTTGGGCAAGTGTAAATTATCAGGAAATTTTCATTCTGTAAGTGAACTTCAATTAATTGAAGTTGAAAATGTTGAAAGTGTTGTTTTGTCATCCGAAGTATTACACATCCATTTTCATCCAGCCTGCCTCATTAGAACTTGAATAAGTGTGAACTTGAATTAATGTGACTTGAAAAAGTGTGAATTTGTATTATTGGTTGCTATGAAAAACGCTAAAAAACTCTTAGTGGGCATAAACCAAGCATATTGATTAAATTGAGCATATTGAACGTTTCCCTCATCTCGCAGCGAAATTATTTTCCTTGTAGTGAACAGGTGTTCAAAATGTTAAACAGCTGTTTTCCAAAATAACCCCTTGCCGCGTTTGTCGGTTGTTGTCTTAAAGCCCTCTCTATATCGATGTGTGTTATTAGGGCAGCAGGTTTGCTCTCCTGTGGACTATTTGGACAGCTGAAGCAGAATCCATAACAAACAGTGGAGAACACAGAGCTTTAGCCAGAGACATGACCGCCTCCTGCTCGCTTTAACACAGAGACACAGCTTTCTGTTCACTCACAGACAGTTTGGACTTCCACAGTGTTTTTTTATTGCTCTAGGATTGGTTCACCCAGAAATCAAAACTATATTATTACTTAGTCATTGTCATCAAATCTATGCGCTGTTGTTTTTTTCCATGAAGCAGAAAAGTGTAATATTTGAATAATGTGGAGAACCACCAGAAAAATAGTGCTTATGGTGTCATTAGTCATTACAAGATATTTAAATGGCTATAATCTATAAATTATGGAAAACCTGGTGTGACCGCAAATGAAAGATTATCTGTGAATAACAACTTTTTTCTAATACCAAAGTTATTGTAAAACTTCAAATGACTTTGAATATAGTGCCAAAGTTATGTCAGCAGGCTGTGCTTTTTCGGAGCTTGATGGATGTGGTTGTTTATGACTTGTTAATAATGACATAACCATGACAATGTATATGTTACAAGGACAAGTTACACAAAACATTAGTGAATGTTGCAGTGAAAACCATAACAGTATTTTCAACTTTGATGAATAATGATGTCAGTCTAGACAGCATGTCTGTTATAAGTCTCTCTCCACTGTCCCCTGTTCATTAGGATTTATCACACATTTTTAATATCGATACATTTTGCACTCAGAAGATTTTTTTTGTGGAGCTGGAGACTGTGGAATTGCTTTGTGTACTGTGCTGCATTGGCAGGGTCAGACTGGGGTCGTAGCACCAAAATGGGCCGTCATCTCTAGCCGCTGTTTCCTGTTTTCCTGTGCAGGACAGGATCTGTGCCAGCATGCATGTTTGCAGGTTTCTACCCAGCTTGACATAATGATAGACTCTGTTATTGTTATTTGCTTGCTGTCTTTAATGAACACTCTCTTCACTCTGGATTTGTACCTCTGGCTGGTTAATGGGTTGCTGGAAAACGATGTGTTGACTTCAGCATGTTCGAAAGTCCATGTAGTTTGTTTTTTTCCCCCCTTCTCCTAAACCTCCAGCAGTGCGGATAGAAAGTGCATGCACATCATTTTCTTGTTCTCCTTCCAGGATGAGGCGAGGTCTGACTGTCAGGGGCTTTTATTGATAGTATGTCAGACCGAGGTCACAACAAAATCTTGAGTCATGAATTAATGTGCCTTTGTCCAAGAAATATGCCCCACTGTTTCTCAAAATGCGGGGGAAAATAGGATCACAGTATTTGTATGTATCTAATAGGGATGTCTATTTTGTGAAATTGATTGTACATTTTTGGAGTACTTGACAACACTTGATGATAACTCTACTGTTAAAATAGTATTTGAACTATTTATTTTATTTTATGCACAAACTTAACATATTGTGTTAAAAAAGGTAGGGCCCTATGAAATCTGTTTCATTTTAAAAATGTAAAATATTAAACAAAAAGCATGTCTAATTAATTGAAATCATGATGACACAATTTAACAGAAATGTATTAAAAGTTTAACAAAAATGACCTTTTTAAGGCCCTATGAAATATGTTTTTTTTTTTTCTCAAATGAATTTTTTCCCCCAAATTACATTTGTTCCGTTTAAATTTTGCTGTGTTCTTTTTATTTATTTATTTTCTAGACTCAAAACCATTTGTAATTGCTTTAAATCATGAAACTTAACTGTAACAGTTATTTATTAAAAGTTTAACAAAAATAAAAATTTTAAAACCCTATGAAATGCGTTTTTTTTCTCACATTCAGTTCTATTTTTTTTTTCCAAATTCCATTTTTCTAGATTCCCTTTTTTTAATCCTTTTTTCTGGACTATTTATTTTCTTTTTCTACACAATTTAACAGCAATTTATTAAAAGTTTAACAAAAATTACCATTTTATGGCCCTATGAAATATGTTTTATTTTATTTTTTTTTCCCAAATTTTATTTTTCATCTTTTTTTTTTCTAGACTTAACAGATTAAAAACTTATAAAACAAAAAGCATGTTTATTTTATTGAATTCATTAAACTTGCACAATTTAACAGCAAGGCCCTATGAAATATGTTTTATTCATTTTATCTCAAATTCAGTTTTATTTTTTATTTTCCAAATTCCTTTTTTCCCCCTGTTTTAATTTTTCTGGATTCCCTTTTTTTATGGACTCTGTTTTAATGGTTAAATTAAAACATATTAAACAAAAAGCATATCTAATTAGTTGAAATCACGAAACTTACACAATTTAACAGCATTTTTTAACAGCAAGTTTAACAAAAATTAAATTAAGGCCCTATGAAATACGTGTTTTTTTTTCGAATTCAGTTTTATTTTTTTATTGTTTTAATTTTCTTGATTCCTTTTTCTGTTTAAATTTTTTTTTTCAAGACTATCTATTTTCGTTTTCTATAAAATCATGAAACTTACACAATTTAACAGCAATTTATAGAAAGTATAACAAAAAATATGTTTTAAGGCCCTATAAAATGTTTTATTTATCTTTTCTAAAATTCAGTTTTATTTTTTCCAAATTCCATTTTTTCCCAGTTTTAATTTTTCTGGATTCCTTTTTTTCTCCTAGACTCTGTTTTAATGGTAAAAACATATTAAACAAAAAGCATGTCTGATTAGTTGAAATCATGAAACTTTCACAATTTAACAGCATTTTTTTTTTAATGTAAAAAAAAATGTTTTTTTTTTTTCTCCCATTCAGTTTTATTTTTACCAAATGAGGTGTTTTCCATTAATTTTCTAGATTCCATTTGAATGGTTTTATAATTTTAATACTCAAAAGCATCTCTAATTGTTTGATTTAATAAAAAAATATATATATTTTATTTCAATTTTTTTTTTACCAAAATAAATTCTGGTAAATATTTTCTTCTGGTAAATATTCCTTAAAAGTAGAGTTTTAATAATAATTGTATTCTTAGTAGTACTATAAGTTTAGTAACTTTTTTTCTGTTTCTTCAAGTTTAACCAAACTTAATTTGACGGGTGGCTGTGGAGACCTTTCAGTTTCTGTTTGTTTATGATATGACAATCAATACTGAAAATGTCTTCATATTTGCACAATACTTTTGGCCCCATTTACACAGGCTTTTTTGGAGTGTATTAAATGTTATAACATTTCAACATAGTTCTAACTTAAAGCTATAAATAAAGTCAATGATCAATAAATATAGTCAAATTAATAAAAAATATATATGTATATGTGGTTAGCTACTCACACATTTCCCTCATTTCTAGCTCTAACATTAATTATATATAGCAATTTTATGTTCACCTTCACTTTAAAAGGTGTCACTTGCAATTAATGATTTCTTTATCATCTAAAAGATTATGCAAGTTTTCTTACAGTATGTTGATTGTGAAAGACTGCACAGGTTTCCAGTTCTGTTTTTTTCAGAGAAAAAACTGACATTTTTGTTTTCACCCATAGCATACACAGATATTGCATAAGTGTCCGTGTTATGTACAGGTTTCTGTTTTAGTAATTAGTTACTAACTTGGTAGTTAATAGTTACACTATTAGAAGAGGGAGGCCTGGGAAATTTCATTAAACATAATAAATGCATGAGGCCTGACCTTCATCTCTTTTTTTTTTTTTTTGTCTTGTTCAGCAAACACAGCCCAGCACCTCTGCATGAATCATTTAGAAGGTCAGAGCAGAGGAAGTGATATTGTTGTGTTTCTTAGCACTTACTAGCAGTCCTCTCAGTGTATGAAAACCCTCGGTCCCCTGAGAGGCTAAGTCAGGCGTACCCAAATAATGTTTTCTTTATTTACAGTACTGACTCACCTCTTATACAGTCAGACATGTACCACAGCTGAGTGAATTGTACAGTCTGTGATGTGGTGAGACAGTTTAGCTTTCTTATATGTGTGCTGCATGATATATAATTGACTCTGCTCATGGGTAGATCAGCAGACAGGGCTCTGAAATCTGATTTTGGTTTATGAAGCCAGGCAGATTGTATTTGCATGTGTGTGTGTGCAGCTCCTAAACAGCTAACAGCTGTGTGAAAGCGGTACAGCTGTTGGCATAATGAGTGACGCAGATCTCAGACAAAATTCTGTTTGGTACACAATGTAAGGATGAGGAATGTGGATTGTGACATTAACTCAACTATTGCTAATGTATGAATGATTCTTACCCATCTAAAAGTTGTAATTGAATATTTTTAATTATTGTTATTAAGTTTTCTGAAAATGCTAAACTTTTTTATTACTTTGGTTATTACTGGTCTTACCTGTGCTACAAGCTTAAATAATATTCAGCTAGAAAGCTTTCAGCTGACTGTGTATACTGAAATGTTGGTGTAGAAACAATCGTTGCTTTGAAATTGTTGGCAGAAACCATATTCAATTATAAGGATTAAGGAACCATTAAGTAGAACATTGAATTAAATGTGACACTTCTAATTACAAAGAGTGAAATAGTATTTCTTGTAAAATATATTACACTAATAAAACATACTACAATAGTTTTCATTTTATTTACAACTTTAAGTAATTTTTACAATGTACATGATGAGCTTTTGTGAAACACAAGTATAGGGCCCTATGAAAAAAGTAGGGCTGTCCCCGACTATGAATTTTCATAGTCGAATCAGAATTTTCGAATCTTTCTATAGTCGACCGATAGTCGAATCATCTTATGTGCGTGTGTGAATGGGTTGGGAGGGGCACGACACTATAGTCAGCAGGAGGGTAAAACTATTTTTATTTTATTTTATAAGCGACCAAAACTGCCTGCCAACTGACAGACAAACTTATTTAGGTTTAAATAAAAACCGGGTTACCCACGATAGACACCAAAGGTTTCTCCTCCATTTCTTGCAGTCTCCGGACTTTTTAAGCAACGGTAAACTTTCGCCATCACAACAGAAGACCCGCATCTCCATTCATTCGATTGGACAATGGAAAAGAACGCGAATGACGTTGGGCGTTTTTCCGCTCAGAGTTGATTTTTTTTTTCAACTTCAGGCGCTCAGAGCGCTCCTGCAAAACGCGAGGCGCAGCAGCCGGGGGCGCATAAACAGGGCACAGAACGCTCACTGCCAACAGAAAACCATTCAAAAGAGGCGCCTCCAACTGCAAAAACGCGTCAAGATGGTCCTCATCTCGTCATGCATCAGAGAAAGTGAAAATTAAATTTGTCACAGGGGTGGTTGGAATTATTCACAAACACGTTAAAAATATTTACTGAACGCTTCTTTCTTTTCACTTTTGTTTTTACTGCATTATCATAATCAAAGGCTGTATATAACTTAATATAACCGTACAAAACCAGTAGTTCTGTGTGCAATTAGACATTGAGCACCCCCATATTGGCAAAATGGTATGATGCTCGTTTCACCCGCGAAGATTCGACTGTGAGATCGGTGGTCGAATCAGGCTCCGCATATCGATGCATCGAATCTTCGACTATTCGGGGACAGCCCTAGAAAAAAGTTTTATTTATTTATTTATTTTTCAGTTTTAATATTTCTGGATTACATTTTTTTTCTATTTGAATTTTTCTAGACTCTGTTTTAATGTGTAAATTAAAAAAAATCAAAAAAATTTAAATTAAAAAAATAAAAAAAAAAATAAAAAAGCATGTCTAGTTAATTGAAGTCATAACTATGAAATTAGTTTTATTTTTTTCCCAAATTCCGTTTTTTTTATTTTTTTCCAAAATCTTTTTTTTTTTTCAGTTTTAATTTTTCTTGATTATGTTTAAATGGTTAAATAATAATAAAAAAAATAATCAAAAAGCATGCCTAGTTAATTGAAGTCATGAAACTATGAAATCAGTTTTAATTTTTTCCCAAATTCCATTTTATTTTTTCCAAAATCTTTTTTTTTTCAGTTTAAATTTTTCTTGATTATGTTTAAATGGTTAAATAAAAAATAAAAAAATAATCAAAAAGCATGTCTAGTTAATTGAAATCATGAAACGTACACAATTTAACATCAATTTATTAAAAGCACCATGAAATGTTTTCCATGACCATTTTCTACATTCAATTTCATAAAATTTTAACAAAGTTTTATAATAATAATAATAATAATAATTTAATTTAATTATTTAATTCATTTATTATTTCAGAAATTTAGTTTTTTCTTGTAAATATTTCAGTCAGACTGACAGAACATGTGGGATTCATATTTTAATAGTCTATTTTGAGCCTTGTCCATATTGTGTTTTGGTTCTGACCTACTTTTGATTTATTCATCTAAAATTTGGCAAATTCCATGATATTATACAGTAAATTCCATTTTTATGACTGGATTCTGCGATTCCATCCGCAAAATCATAGGGCCCTGGTTAAATATAATTAAAAATAAATCTATTTAAAAAAATAAATGTACATATGGTGTATATTATTATATTGTAAAATAATGCATTTGGGTGATTCCCTGTCAAGTCTAAGTTCCGGAAATTTCCCCGGCTAATATTTTTGATTCTGTTAATATTTTTGCTGTACAAAGACACATGAATAGCGATGAAATCAAAAAAATAAATGTCACAGTTATCCACTATTATATAGAAGGGGGTCAAAATGTCAATTTTCACCTAAGATTTGGAGCACATTTGCAGAAGTGAAAAATGACTTATTTTGCAGTTTGGTAGGTCTATTAGTAAAATATGTTGACTTTAGCAATCTTTGTTTTATTACATGCCAATGGTGACAATATAAAATTGTCAAAAAGCACCTCTGGTGTTTTTTTTGCCCTAAGTTTAGATGCCTTTAACTCAAGAACTATTCAAATATTATAATATCCTTTTAGATTCTGGTTCTTAACAAACTTCTTGATATCTTCAAAAGGCCTTGATGGTTCAGTCCAAGAGATATGGAGATCTTAATGCAATAAATATACATCTGTGACATTTAATATTTTGGCTTTCATCACATACTGTATGCTTGTCTTTCCACTGAGCGAAATCCAAAATTTGAGCCGGTGGTCTCTGGTTGAGTTGACACGGAATGACCTAGTTATATGATCCGTGCATATGTTTTTTATTTATATCAGACACACCTGCCAATCCTTGGCTGGTCCTTCACTTGTAAATGCACTTTGTTCTGTGTTCCTGTTTAAGGCCCACCTCTTTCTGTGTCACTCTTCTGACTGTAACGCTATCGAAGAAAGGGTGTTTCCAACCCTTTCTACTTTGAGTCATTTCTAGGCATTTTGGTGGGGAATACTGTGTCTATAACATTTTGTTTTTGGTGGTTGGTAAAACCACAGAAGCCATGCATAGGCGTGTGGTCATAATTTGTCAGAAATGGAGATTGCAAGAGGAAATGTGATCTGTCTCGTAGAGGATTCAGAGAAGTGCGGCATGCAAATGAGAAACCTGCTTTGTTGTGCAGAGGTAGACTTCCCCTGGGTTTATCATTACAGCTCAGTTATGTCGCGAAGCTCGGTGCGGTGAGCTCAGACGTCAGACGTTTTGCAGGAAAAGGATTTTTTTTTTCTGTAGGGTGGATTCCAAGGCATGAATTAGTGTTACTACAGCTGTAAAAGGGAAAGCAGAAGCTTATACTGCTTCTGTCGGCTTTACAGCTGCCTCAGTGTCTTCCACAAGAGCACTTTGACCCCAGGTGACACCTACACGACAGTGTGACTTTTGGAATTAGCAAAACTGCTGATGGTGTTTGAAGACGGAAGACTGTTGTGATTTACCTGTTACTTCTCAAGTGGATTTGTTTATGGAATTAGCGAGGACCTCAGTTAGGGTGACATCCTTCTTCAGGTAAGAGCAAAGGAAATCCTAGATGGAGGAGGGTGCTCGGCTTTCTAATGTTACAGTGTCCTGGCCTGCTGTTTCCAGTTGTCTTAAGGTTTTCTGTACTGTTAGCTGACATATATTTCTGCTTGGTGCTTTTTTAATGTCTTTGCTTCAGTGTGATTCAGTTTGAGTGAGTCAGTGTTTGTATTATTGTCGTTCCGTTGGAAAGTACACAACGACCTCAAACATTCCCTTAGTCCAAACCTTCTAGAGGTCAAATTTGAAAATATATAGAATGACGAACGGCATCAGTTTCCAATCTACGGTGTACACGCCTAACTAATGACCTAGTAAACCATTTCACTCATGTAGCTGTAAGGAATGAGTGTTTTATAAAACCCTTTACAGTTGAAATGACTTCACGAATACAGTTTTCTTTCCTGTGTGGCCGCAGCATATTTTTCGTGAAAGTGTAAGGTGGTCCAGGATGTTCAAATAACGTCAGTGATTTAAACTAAAGGATGTTGGGCGTGAATCATGGTTTCTTTCTTGATAATTTGTCATGTTTAGTCAGACAAGTCATAATTTTTTTTTTTTTATGTTAGGGACATTTTCATTTTTAGAGCATTTTATTGGACAAATAATTAGACATACCCACAACGAGTAAAAGAAATATAGTAAATGTTATGTTAATTAGTAAAAGTTTCAAGAGTATACTAGCATATAGATGATCTCAAAGGTACAGAAATGGAATAAAAGACACTAAAATCAAATTACCTTTTAAAAGAGCCACTTCTGAAGAGGATGGCTTTTATTGTCTGATGATTTCAAATGGTGATTTAAAATGTCAATGACTTTTGGAGGACAAAATCACTTTTTTCCCCACTTTTTTTTACCCAAAACATTTTCCCTTTGGACAAGTAGCGTTATCTTTTATGTCACTGGTAAGAAGGTATAGTTCTGTGTCATTTGTTTCATTTGGTATTTTATATACAGTTCAAAAGTTTACATACACCTTGCAGAATCTGCAAAATGGGGGGTGAACATTTTTTTGAATTTGAAGATGAGGGGTAAATTTAACCTATCTTCTGGAAAATATGTAAGTATCTTCTGTAGTTTCTGGCAGTACTATATGGAAAAATATTATATTTAGGCAAAAGAAAAATGTACACCTCTTCATTCTGTTCAAAAGTTTTCACCCCCTGGCTTTTAATGCATCGTGTTTCCTTCTGAAGCATCAGTGAGTGTTTGAACCTTCTGTAATAGTTGCATATGAGTCCCTCAGTTGTCCTCAGTGTAAAAAGATGTATCTCAAAATCACACAGTCATAGACCTTTCTCACAACTTCCGTATTTTGCGCCGGAAATACGTAATTGCTGTGTAAACCTATTTCCGCCCCGGTATGCCGGTAACCAGTTAAACAACGTGAAAAACGCTTAACGTGGCTTAATGTATGTAAAAAACGACCAGGAAACCCCAAGTTTCTGTCAAACCTTACGTGGAACAAACATTAACTACTATCAAAAGAACAAGCCCTTATTCCACAGATAAAGTGAATAATATCACGTTAAGCGTTTTCTCCCCCATAGAAGCCCATTATAAGGAAACAGCTTGGTTTAACTTACCTTAACAGCAACCAGGGAAGACCAAACTTCTGTTAAATTTCACTTATAATAAACACTTTCTGTTCTCAAAAGAACGAGCTCTCATTCAGCATATAAAGTGATCGCCCCCCATAGAAGTCCATTATAGCCTACAAAAAAAAAAAAAAAAAAGCTTAACGTGGCTTAAATTTTTTTTTAAAATTTTCTATTGTTAGAAAGGGTTCAAATACACAGAAATGCTGAAAAACCAAAGATCTTGTGGGACCAGCGGGCAGTTTAACTGTTTAGGACAAACAAGGGACTCATGAACAACTATCACAAAAAAATAAAATAAAAACACAGGTGTGGATCATTCAGGTAACAACACTGTATTAAAAATCAAGTGTATGTAAACTTTTAAACTTTTACTAAATAAAAATAACGTGCATTTTGTATGATCCCTCTTTTTTTTTTTTTTATATTTAACAATCTGCAGGAATCTGCAAGGTGTATGTAAACTTTTGACCTAAACTGTAGCCACAAATATTAGGAATTAGGCAAAATCAAAATATAGTGAATCTATATTTCAAGTCAGTGATTGCTTGTGATGTCCAGCACCACTCTGCCTGGCAAAGAGCATTTGCATTTTTCTGTTTTTTTGTTTAATATGCTGACCTATATGGGAAACAATGGAGAAGACACTCAAAAATATAAATTTTGTCATAATTTACTCACCTATTCCAAACCTGTATTACTCACTTTTCTTCTGTGGACCATAAAAAGATATTTTGAGAAATATCTTGTTAATTTGTTTTGGTAACCATAACTGTTTGGTCATCAAAATTCTTCATTATATCCTCTTTTGTGCTCTGTGGAAGAAAAATATCTCTTTATTAGTTTATTAGGTAAAAATAGTGCTGTTATGGGTGTTGTTAAAATCACAGCAAAAAAATGTATAAAGGGAAAGTGAACAGTCGTATAGTGCAGTCTAAACCAAGTATGAAATATGAAAACCAGAGTGTTTGTATGCGGTATTGTGAGCTTGGCCACATTTAAATATTGGACAGTACAAAGCTGTTACTGACCTGAATTTTTCCATACAGGAGAATGTCCAATGTGAGATATTTATCAGTCTGTCAGGCCATCTCAGCATCCTGCTGACAAAGCTGTAACATTAACAGTTTTATTTCCTAAAGCAACTTATTGAAAAAATGGACTGTTGGTTTCACAGTTTATTTTTGCATTGTTCAATTTCTTTCTGAAGCTGAAGCTTACATAAAAATGTTTTATTATTGCATTAGGTGTCAGAATCAATTAAAAAATTAGAAAGAATACATGATTATTTCAAATATTTGTACTTTCTTTTAGACTCAGCCCTGAAACTATTATGTCGTTTGACAAATCATACTCTACCAGTCAAAAGTTTTTAAACAGTAAACAGACTTGTTTTTTAAAAGAAGTCTCTTCTGTTCACCAAGCCTGCCTTTATTTGATGACAGCAAAAACAGTAAAATCTTGAAATTTTTACTATTTAAAATAAATTTCTATTTGAATATATTTTAAAATGTAACTTATTCCTGTGATTTCAAAGCTGAATTTTTAGCATCATTATTGCAGTGACATGGTCCTTCAGAATTCATTCTAATATTCTGATTTGCTGCTTATAATGTTGAAAACAGATAGATTTTTTTTTTCAGGTTCTTTAATGAATAGAACATTCATAAGAACAGGATTTATGTGAAATAAATATCTTTATCATCACTTTTGATGAATTTGAAGTATCCTTGTTAAATAAAAGTATTAATTTCTATCATTTTTTTTTCCAAAAAAAAAAAAAAAAATTATACTGACTCCAAACTTTTGAATGGTATAGCTTGTAATGTTAGCTTTGTATTTCAGATAAATGCTTTGGATCTTTCTGTTCATCAAAAAATCCTGAGAAAAATGTACTCAACTGTCTTAAATATTGATATAATACATTTTAAAATATTGAATAAAAATAATTATATTAAAATATTTCTTAAACAGAAAATCAGCATATTGGAATGATTTCTAAAGGATCATGTGACACTGAAGACTGAAGTAATGATGCTGAAAATTTAGCTTTGAAATCACAGGAATGAATTACATTTTAAAATATATTCAAATAGAAAACAGTCATTTTGAATAGTAAAAATATTTCAAAATTGTACTGTTTTTGCTGTACTTTGGGTCAAATAAATGCAGGCTTAGTCAGCAGAACAGACTTAAAAAAAATAATAATAACATTAAACATTTTACTGTTCAAAAACTTTTGACTGTTACTGTATATTATATAAAAAAAAAATAGGAAGCACTATTTATAACAAGAAATTGATCATATCCTGTAATTAGTTCACTAAAATTAAGACTTTAAGATGTTTTCTAAATTTAAATGTTACGATTAAGCGCTTTTCTTTCATTTTTCCAAAGGTGGCGACAGACAAGGTAGCAGGCAAGCTGAGTTCAACTCTTTCATGGGTGAAGAACTCAGTGTCGCTCACGGTGAGTCAGATGGCTAGTCAGGTGGCCACACCCTCTTCGCTGCACACCACTGTGGCTTCATCCCCTGCCTCACTATCCTCGCCCTCCTCAGCCTCCCCGACCCAGCTCAGCCCGGATGATGTGGAGCTGTTGGCCAAACTAGAGGAGCAGAACAGGTAAGAGTGCTTTATCTTTAGTGTTTGCCAAAGCACAACATTTGAACAAATATCCCATTCCCAAAAGTATTTTGGGTGTGCATTCATCCAAAAGGATGAATCTTTGATTTGGTTTAAGTTCATTTAAGCTAAACAGAACGACTTTCTTTATTGCCTTTATAGGTTTAAGCATTCTTTTATGCTGAAAAGCAGGAAGTTGTGAACTGTTTTTTTTTTTTTTTTTGGAAAGGAAATGCTTTTGTTGTTTGTGTGGCCTTCAGACTTGCGTCGAGCGTCTTGTCCAGTTTCTCTTCTGGTGTGGTCCAAATTTAGCCTGCTCTCAAGTACAAACAGTGATATGTCAAGAGCACTGACATGATGTTAACACAGTAAAGCCTTTGCTGGGGTGGCTGTGTTGTGTTCTTCTCATACAAGTGATGGCAGAGTACTTTTCCAAATATAGAACCAGCCAGAGATGAAGTTCTGTGGTGCTCCCTGTCTGTCTGTTTCAGTTCTCTTGTAATCTACAACGTCTTCACTTGTTGGCATGATAACAAGTGTCAGAGATGCTCACACATAGTTGCAGGAAATGTCAGGAACATGGTTGGTAAACTTGCTTCAAATTGTTCATGTGAGTGACACTGGTTTCGAATGCTGCTATTGATGTTTCCTGATTCTTTCCCACCGTTCACACTACTGTTCAAAGGTTATTTTTTTGGTTTTTAAAGAGATAGTTTACCCAAAAATGAAAATTCTGTTATGCGTGGTGGTACTGCAGTGAACGCGCGTCAAAGACTGACACGGAAGAGGAGAAATTGTTGAATAAAATCATTATTTTTGTTTTCTTTGCGCATAAAAAGTCTTCTCGTAGCTTTATAAAAGTAAAGTTGAACCACTGATGTCACATGGACTATTTTAATGATCTTCTTAATACCAGCTCTCAGGTTTCATCAAAAATATCTGAATTTGTGTTCCGAAGAAGTCTTACGGTGCGTTCACACGGGGCGGCAGCGTCAACGCTTCCCATTGACTTTGAATGGGTGACGTCACGCGTTGCCGAAAAGAATTGTGGATCCGACGGCGGCGCTTCACTTGCGTTGCTCGCGGCAGAAGTTGAGAATTTTTGCCGCGAGCAATGCCAGTGAAGCGCCGCCGACGGAAGCGTCAGCCAATCAGGATCGCTCTATGCAAATACAGTAGCCAGGTGACAACCAATCACGTTTGTCCTATTCAAGAGCAGCAAACGGTCTAATTTCATTAGCTGACGCTGCTATGACCATGGCGTCAGTGCCAAACTTCAGCCACACCTTCCGTCAAGCGTTGACGCTGACGTCCCGTGTGAACGTACAGTTATAGGTTTGGAACGACAAGAGGGTGAGAAATTAATGTCAGAATTTTAATTTTTGAGTGAACTATCCCTTTAAAAGAAGTCTCTTGCTCACCAAACCTACATGTAGTAAAACATAAATATAACACATAAAATATAATACAAAAACAATTGCAATTTAAAGTACCTTTCTTATTCTATAAGTAAAATGTAATTTATTCTTAATTTTCTGCAATGATTCGAATCATTCTAATGCCAATTTGGTTCTTAATACATGTTTCTTATTATTAACAGTGTTTAACTGCTTAATATTGTGGAAATCAACATTTCTTTTCAGGGTTGTTTAAAACAACATTTTTGTCAAGTCTTATATCAAACCTAAAAATCTACACTACTAGTCAAAAGTTTTTGAACAGTAAGATTTTTTTTTTTTTTTTTATAAAGAAGTGTCTTCTGCTCACCAAGCCTGCATTTATTTGATCCAAAGCACAGCAAAAACAGTAAAATTGTGAAATATGTTATATTCTATTTGAGTATACAGTATTTTAAAATGTAATTTGTTCCTGTGATTTCAAAGCATAATTTTTTAGCATAATTATTCCAGTCACATGAACTTTCTGAAAGTTCAGAAGAACAGCATTTATCTGAAATAGAAAGGTTTTGTAACATTATAAATGTCTTTTATCATCACTTTTTAACAATTTAAAGCATACTTGCTAAATATAGAATAATATAAATAGAATTCTAAAAAAAACTCAACAGTTTTAATATATTGATTAAAAATAATAATGTTTCTTACACAGCAAATCAGCATATTAGAATGATTTCTGAAGGATCATGTGACACTGGAGTAATTATGCTGAAAATTTAGCTTTGATCACAGAAATTAATAATATTTTAAAATAAAGTCAAATAGAAAACAGTGATTTTAATTTTTAATTGAATCACATAAATGCAGACTTGGTGAGCAGAAGAGACATATTTAAAAAAACACACTGAAAAAAACTTTTGACTGGTAGTGTAAATATTAAAAATATAAACGGGAACATCGTTTCTGGTAATGGCATACACCATCTCAGGCTCATTCATATAAATGATTGCTATATATTTCACATTTGTTCAGGAGCAGAAATTATAAAATAGGGTTGTCCAGTTGTGCTTTTATCTTATCTTATTCACTTCAGATTTAGTATGTTATCCCTGTTTGACCTGTGACATTTACTAAATAGCAGAGTGGGAGTGGTGATCAGGCCAGCTGACCTCTGACCCCAGCCTTCACTGGGACAGCTGGAGACCACAGCTGGTCCCAGAGATGATTTAACAATGCCCTGTCACCTGCTGTCTCCCACAGTACTCATGACATTAGTCTAATGCTGCCTGGCACATGTCAGAGAGTGTGTCTCTTCTGAAGTCAAAACAAGCTTTAGCATTGTCATAATGCTAACATGTTAGACAGCTCATCTAATAGTGATAGCAAAACAGAGAAAAAGCATTTGACACTCAAACACTCAAACCTTGCTTGTTTGGAATGCCTTTGAATTTACATAAATTGCCACGTGAGAAACCAGGAAGGACACATGTAATAAAAAAAAATGCCTTTTCCTTCCTGGTTTCACATAAGAAGAATTGGTGACCATATCAGTATCTTTGACTAATTTCCTGCCTTTTTAAAAGTGTTAATAGGCATGTTGACCTTTTTCGTGAACATTAATTTGAATTAGTGCTGGCAGATCAAAGTCCCGCCCCTTTTCTCATTAATTATTAATTAGGCTGAAGACCCAATGCTTGCTTTCATCTTGCTGTTTCTGGTATCAGAGGCTGGTTTTGGTATTAGAACGGAATCAGAGTGATCCGCTTGGGCAGGTTCAACACCCACACAGTTCTCTCTGCAGCATGGAAAGTAGGGCAGCCGCTCAGAGGATCTGTGGAGTGTTTGGAGCACTGATTCTTCACATGTGGCCATATGGGCTTGTCTTGCCACTGCAGAAATTGGGTCTCAAGTACCACTGATGAATCTGAAAGTTAGTGCTGTGCCAGTACAATCAGATGTGAATATATCGGAAATGTATTTTCTCACAGTGTTACGTTGATACTTATCCATGTTGTTATTCATTGGTTTGTTAATTCATGTTTCCTTTGGTTTAGTTAATAAAACTCTGAAGTTCCTCTGTAAAGTCAGAGCCATTTCTAAGATGAACTAAATTGTAAACAGCATGAGATTGATATTCCAGATTCACTTGTGTCTTGCTGGCACACTGAAACTTTTCCAGTTATGCAACGTAGGCTCATTGGAAATACATGCCTCTATATACATTTCTGCAAAACTGAAAAAATGTACCTATATGTATGAATCACCACAGTTTCCAGTTGAAATTAACACTAGAGGCAGTAAAACTTTGAAAACATTTTTCTGTTTTTACACAAAGGTTTGATTAATAAAGCCGTATTTTCACAAAATTACTTGCAGAATATTGTATTATGGCTTCAAAACCATTTTAACATCCTGTGCTTTTTTTAAATGGATACCTTTAAACTTTGTCATTACATATACAACTTTAGATGCATGAGTTTTCTAATTCAGTAGGTTTGCTCAGTAGCTCAAGCGACTTTAGTAGTGAAGGGCTCTGGGACGATCCCTGTGAAACTACAGGTCAACAAAACCGCTCAAATCCACATAAGAAAGTTAAAACAGCACGGCTGCATCAACAAATGCATTTTTATACTGTGGGGAAAATAATGATTTGATCCCCTGCTGATTTTGTACGTTTGCCCACTGACAAAATAATGATCAGTCTATAATTTTAATGGTAGGTTTATTTGAACAGTGAGAGACAGAATAACAACAAAAAAATCCAGAAAAACGCATTTCAAAAAAGTTATACATTTATTTGCATTTTAATGAATGAAATAAGTATTTGATCCCTGATCAATTAGTGAGGTTTCTGGCTCCCAGGTGTCTTTTATACAGGTAACAACCTGAGATTAGGAGCACTCCCTCCCCCCTAAGAGAGTGTTCCTAATCACAGCTTGTTACCTGTATAACAGACACCTGTCCACAAAAGCAGTCAATCAGATTCCAAACTCTCCGCCAAGGCCAAAGAGCTGTCCAAGGATGTCAGGAACAGGATTGTAGGCCTACACAAAGCTGGAATGGGCTACAAGACTATCGCCAAGTTTGGTAAAAAGGTGACAACAGTTGGTGCGATTATTCGCAAATGAAAGAAACACAAAATAACTGTCAATTTCCCTTGGTCTGGGGCTTCATGCAAGATCTCACCTTGTGGATGTGTGCAAACCTGGTCTGACCTCTGTGATTGCCAAAAAGGGTTTTGCCACCAAGTACTAAGTCATACTTATTTCACTCATTAAAATCCAAATCAATTGATAACTTTTTTTAAACGTGTTTTGCTGGAGTATTTTGTTGTTATTCTGTCTTTCACTGTTAAAATTAACCTACCATTAAAATTCTAGACTGATCATTTCTTTGTCAGTGGGCAAATGTCCAAAATCAGCAGAGGATCAATTAATTATTTTCCCCACAGTATCACTTTCACATTGGTTAACACTATCGGGTAGGTTTAGGGCTGGGTTTGGTTCCAACTCTATAGCGCATTAACCTTTAGAGACACTCCCCGGATATTTAAATTCTTTCTGAACAGCCGCAATATGTACCTCAAGCAGCGTAATAAAAACGCAGTAATATGTGCCCGTACCAACGTAATAAAACCGTGCCACGGTCACATATTGAACATGTGTTTTAGCGCCACTCTAACTGCTGTGAAACTTGTAAAAAAAATGTTGCAGAAATGTATATAGAAGCACGTATTTTCATAAGCATGGGTTGGATGCTGTGAATGACATAGAAGTGAATTTGCTAGAAAAAGACTGAAATAATTCTGTTGTTTTAATGCAAAATACAGTTTCATAGCTGGTGGAGAAATAAAAGCCAGTAATTCACCCTCCACAGATTTTGAGCCCCACTGGGATTTTGCTTTGCTGCTGCTGCACAAGTTGAGGGCCTTTGCACTTTAGATAAGCATTGTTTTTGTATGTGTGTGTGTTTATGTGGGTTCAGAGAGGGAAAGAGAGAGAGTGTGGGGTGAGAGTGGGACAGCAAGAAAGTCTGAGAGAGAATCAGGTTGTTTCAGTTCTCACAGACACACATTTGGGATTACTTGGAGGAATCCGAGGAAAGACATGTGGATTGCAGAATGAGCTTCCCGTGGTGAGCAGCTTCACAGCAATACTTTTGATCAATTCTCTATCGCACAACGTAGCACATGCAGCGGAGCTGTGATTCACAGCCGGTTACCCATTTTTATTAGTGCTGTCTTTTTCACTGCCACGGACTTGTTTTCTGTTTGTGGGTGCTTTTCGATTCATTCGTAGAACAAGTACTTGGCTTTCTGTCTGCTTTTAAAAAGTAAAATGATTTTTGCAGAGGAATGTGTAGTGTTTGTTTGTTCTACAAGAATCTGCTTTGCACTTTAACCAGCAGTGAATCATTAACGCAGAAGCAACACTTGCAATCCGAATTGTCTAAACACATCAAATAGGTTAAGTCTACAGTATGCGTTTAATTAATAGTTTTGCATTTAATGTAGTTTGAGCATGTGTACAATGGCTTGTGAGAGGATGTAATTGAAAAATGTTTGCGGGTTTTCCCAGTGTAAACTTTCTGTTCTTTGAGTAAATATCATCAAGATAAAGGTTTGCATCTGGGCTACAGTGTGGTAATAGAGCAAGTGCTGTTGACACATTTTAGCCGTGGTGTTCAAGCAGGTGATGGATGGGTTTGAACCTTTCTCTCTCTCCATTTCTGTCCCCTCTTCACTGTATTGCTTTAATAAAGATACAAAAGCTCTTTAGTGCAGACCAGGCTTTAGAATATTGGCATTATTTGTTAGATTAGATTAGATTAGATTAGATTAAATAAAATAAAGATGTTTTCATAAATTTCCACCTAGAAGCATTTTACTTAAAATCCAGAAGATTTTACTATTTCTGGATTTTGTACCCTCATTTGTGCCCACATACCAAAGAGACAAGCTCTGCCTTGCCTTAAGGAAGCTGGAGGTTCTCAAGAGGGCATGTTGTACAATTCATAGTTCACCCAAAAAGGAAAATTCAATTCCGTTTTCATTCAGTGAACGAAACGAAAGATCATTCACTTACATCAGTCATCTTGTTCCAAACCTCTGTATGAGTTTCTTGCTTCTGCACTCTAAAAAATGCTGGTTTGAAAAGCCATGTCTGAGCTATTTGGCAATCCAGAGCTGGTTAAATATTGAACAGAACACGTGCTGAGCTATTTTGATTCAGCTGGTTGGGTTAAATGTTTGACCCAACATGCTGGATTGAGAGAACTCATTTAACAAGCATTATAGAAATAAAAATGTAACATTTTAAAAGTAACATTTTAATTCAAGTGTATTGAACCATTTTCTGTTATCCATCTTCATCAAAATAGTGCTTATTCTCATGTTGGTGTGTCTACAAAATCTGAGCCAGTGATGGGCTGCTGTTTGCCATGGGAACTGTGAAACCTCAGCTTTGCGTTTCACTTGTAGCTGAAAAATGCATGACTGACTCCATAACCTGCTCATAAACGGAGATTAGAGAACATATTTTAACAAATCAAAAATACAGTTGAAGTCAGTGCTCACTGATGCTTCAGAAGGAAAAGCGATGCATTAAGAGGGTGAAAAATTTTTTAATTTAAAGATCAGGGTAAATTTAACTTATTTTGTCTTCTGGGGAAAATGCAAGTATCTTCTGTAGCTTCTGAAGGGCAGTACAAAATGGAGAAAAAAATATATTTCGGCAAAATAAGAAAAATGTACACATCCTCCATTCTTTTCAAAAGTTTACACCCCTGGCTCTTAATGCATTGTTTTTCCCTTTTGGAGCATCAGTGAGCGTTTGAACCTTTTGTAATAGTTGCATATGAGTCCCTCAGTGTGAAAAGATGGATCTCAAAATCATACAGTCATTGTTAGAAAGGGTTCAAATACACAAAGAAAAACCAAAGAATCTGTGGGACCTGAAGGATTTTTTTTTTAAGAAAAGTGGAAAGTTTAACTGTTCAGGACAAACAAGGAACTCATGAACAACAAGAGGTGCGTTCCATTCGACCGTAAGTGGACTGCGAAGTGGACTTCACGGGGTATTCCGCCATCTTAAAGGGATAGTTCACCCAAACATGAAAATTTGATGTTTATCTGCTTACCCCCAATGCATCCAAGATGTAGGTGACTTAGTTTCCTCAGAAGAATACAAACGAAGATTTTTAATGAAAACCGGTGCTGTCTGCCAGCCTTATCATGGGTGTGGATGGGCACCAGACCTTTAAAAGTAAACAAAAACATGCACAGACAAATCCAAATTACACCCTGCGACTCGTGACGATACATTGATGTCTTAAGACACGAAACGATCGGTTTTTGAGAGAAACTGAACAGTATTTATATCATTTTTTTACCTTTGATACACAGCCACGTCCATCTGTAATGTGCACGAGTTTGGCATCAGTCACGTCACATGAGCACGCGCTCTAGCGTAGAATACGCAAACGCCATAAGGGGAAATCAGTGAAAAGTCCCGGATGAGTTTGCGCAAACTAATGTAATCTTTTAGCTTTAAATCGGTTTAAACAATCAGGATAAGCGCAAGTATTTACCATTTTGAATAGCCGCTATACCCACAATCTCTGTGCCTGGGGCGCTGTAAAGGGGGGGTAAACGATGACGATTCTCGGGGCCCATGACTGAGAGGGGGCCCAGAGAAGCCCCCAATAAAATTGTGGTGCTAAAAAAAAATATTTGATAGTAAAAATTATTAACTTTAAATTATTCTATTTGCTGTTTCCTGGTGTCAAAAAAATGTATTTGTTCGCGATCCCCCTCCCCCCAGTGCGTGTTATTGCGATCGTGAACAGTGCAAGTAAACCTAACTCCCTGATGTCAACAGACGCACTAGTGATTAGTGTTAGGGATTGCAGCCTTTAGTCTCCTTGTTAGTGCGTCTGCCTCCCATGCCGGAGACCTGGGTTCGAGACCCGCTCAGAGTAGGATCCGAGTGAGAGGGGTAACACGAACATTTTTAGTTAGAATGTAATTTTTAGTTTTTAGGGGGGCCCTTTAGCTGAGTCAGTGCATGGGGCCCAGAATTCCCAGCGACGCCCCTGCTCTGTGCTCTGTGTAAACAATGAGTGTCGTATACATGCGACAGATCGCTTCCGGCGTTTGCGTATTCTACCAGAGCGCGTGCTCATGTGACGTGACTGATGCCGAACGCTTACTCAAGAGAGATGGACGTGGCGTTGTAACAAAGGTAAAAAATGATATAAATACTGTTCAGTTTCTCTCAAAAACCGATCGTTTCGTGTCTTAGGACATCAATGTATCATCACGAGCCGCAGGGTGTAATTTGGATTTGTCTGTGCATGTTTTTGTTTACTTTTAAAGGTCTGGTGCCCATCCACTCACATTATTTGGCTGGCAGATTGCACCGGTTTTCGTAAAAAATCTTCGTTTGTGTTTTTCTGGGGAAACAAAGTAACCTACATCTTGGATGCATTGGGGGTAAGCAGATAAACATCAAATTTTCATTTTTGGGTGAACTATCCCTTTAAGTGAGATTCCAAACCAAAGGGAGCGAACATGTTCAGTTCGAAGGGCACTGCGAACGGCATAGGGAATAAGGGAACATCAGTACTTCACTTCACAGGAAGTGGACGGGGAAAACTACCCAACTGTCATTGCGCACCGCGTCACCAGTTCGAAGTAATGATGGAGCAGAGCCGTTAAAGTTTTTTTTTAAGGCTCTGAAATGAAGCGGTTGCAATAAATGTTGTTATTATTATACAAATTAGAGTGTTTATGAATGGTTATGTCGATTCATGTTACATTTGCATATTGTATTTTATGAATGAAAGTAAAACTGGCGAGGTGAAGCTCTGTCTTGTTTTATTTAATGTTACCACAGGATAGTTAAATATAGGCTGTGTGTGGGGAAAAAAGTGCGTGAGATAAGACCACAAAAATCTGTTAATGTGTTAACGGTCTAAACATATACATTTGGACTATATTTTTTTAGATACATACGTTTATATGTATTTTATATGTATTTAAATTTGAAAGTAAAATAAATTACAATATTTATTTATGTTAAATCATAATCATGCGTGACCCTGCCATTGATTTGCTTTGATGACGTTCCAGGGCATTCCAAATGAGCGATTATTGTCAGCGAAGTCCACTTCAACGGATGTACCGTGCTAAGGGAGTAGGGAGCAGTGAACACTGCGTAGGGACCCTGTCGATCGGAACGCACCTTATCTAAAAAAATCCCGCTGTGTATCATTCAGATAAAAACACAGTATTAAGAATCAAGTGTATGTAAACATTTGAACAGGATCATTTTTTATAAACTATTTTCTCTTGTGGATTAAATCTAAATGTCTTTTATGTGAAATATCTTATTCAGGTCAGTACTAAATATGATCCCTCTTATTTTGGTAAAAACTCACATTTAGCAGATTTTGCTATGTGTATGTAAACAGTCTGACATTTTGGCCCTGTATGTTGCAATGCATTGCATAAAATTATTTACAGCACCGTAAAAACTTTATAGATGAAATACATCATATACAAATCTTTATTTCACTGATGAAGTGCACAGATTAGGCAGCGCTGAGAAGCGCTCTCTCCTGAAGAGGATGCAAAAAGCCCACAGTGGGCTGTTTTGTCAGCAGGGGGAGGAGTGTATAGTTTCAGCTCTCAGTAAGATTGACCCAGCCACTAACCCAATGGCCGGGTAACACAAAAACTACCCAACACTGGCAAAAACAACCCAACATATGACCCAACAGACTTAACCCAGTGGTTGGGTAGAAAAAAACCCTGCTTTTTTAAGTGTGTGGAACATAAAAGAGGATCTTTTGAAAATCGTCTCAGTTCAGATAAAAACTGTTGGTTACCAACATTTATGCATGTTTGGAGCAGCATTAAGGTGAGTAAATTATGACATAATTAGCCTTTTTTATTGTGTGAACTATCCATTTTGTCTTTAAAGTTTACTTTTAGTTGCTAATAATATGTTGGTCTTGACTAAATGAAGGAGAGATTCATCCACATGTTGCCTGTCTAATGCTTTGATAGAATTATTATTCATACTGCTTAGAATAACCAGTTCCTTCAAGAGTTTAGTGGTGACTAAGACAGCTACAACCAATTGGATTACATCTCATGTATCCCATTGCAATTTGTGACTAGAATATTAACGTAACATTTGGTTGTTACGAATGTAGTTTACAGTGTGCTTCTAACAAAAATGGAGTTGAAAAGAAACATTTTCGAGGATTTAAGACCAGTAGTCTGAGAAAAACAGAGAATGAAAGTGTCCCAGCAGGACTGTCTCTCTTTTTTCCTTTCTGCCCACCTACCACCAGTAACTCATTCAGCATCACAACCCCTCAGCTGTGAACCCCATGACTCTCTCTCACTGCCTTTCACCCCTAACAACGTGGCCCCCCTTGCGTGAACCAAAAGCGGCTGTAACTGGATCCAGACTCCGAGCCTCGGCCATGACGTCACCTAGAGAACCGGGGCCCCTCTCTTTTTCCGAGATCAGGTTTCTATGGCTTTGTGTCTGTGCTGTCAGCTCTTAAATGTTGAGGTTACTCACGAGCATTGTCTGCTTGTTTTCCAGCTGATCCAGGGTCAGGTTCACAATAATAGCGCCTCCACACTGTCGCTCACAGTCAGAAAGGGACAGGTTTTTTTTTTACTTTATGTAATAAGCATTTTACAACTTTGTTTTGGAGCATTTTATATTTTGCTGGAAACAGCAGAAAGATTTAGTCTGTTTCTTCATGCCTTATTTAGCTTTTTAGGTTTTATTGCCTGATTATTTTTTCTGTGTACAGATGCTAATGCAGTTAGCCTTGGCTATAATGTTTTTTTTCCCCTATTCTACAAAGAATTTCTATTCTTTTTTTCTTTCTGATCTACAACCTCTGCATTTTGCATAAGATTAGATGGGGAGTCTTAAATTGGCTTTTCCATTTATAGCTGTCTGCCAACATTCCCAAGCTAGCACACTCATTTGGCAAGCATCCCCTGTTTCATAACAATATTCAGTTAATTCTAAATGCTTAACTTTTAAGTCTACAATAACTTCACTCTAATACTCTGCTCTGAATTGCAAGCTGTTAATGTCTGGAACAAACATGCCACAGTTTTTTTTTTTTTTTTCTATGAGTGCAGGGACCAGTTAGCTGCAGCTGAGAGCTACTGCTACCCAAAATACGACTTAAATGTTTACATGTACAGTCGTGGCCAAAAGTTTTGAGAATGACACAAATATTAGTTTTCACAAACTGCTTTTAGATCTTTGTTTCAGTTGTTTCTGTGATGTACTGAAATATAATTACAAGCACTTCATACGTTTCAAAGGCTTTTATCGACAATTACATGACATTTATGCAAAGAGTCAGTATTTGCAGTGTTGGCCCTTCTTTTTCAGGACCTCTGCAATTCGACTGGGCATGCTCTCAATCAACTTCTGGGCCAAATCCTGACTGATAGCAACCCATTCTTTCATAATCACTTCTTGGAGTTTGTCAGAATTAGTGGGTTTTTGTTTGTCCACCCGCCTTTTGAGGATTGACTACAAGTTTTAAGATCTGGGGAGTTTCAAGGCCATGGACCCAAAATGTCAACGTTTTGGTCCCCGAGCCACTTAGTTATCACTTTTGCCTTATGGCACGGTGCTCCATCGTGCTGGAAAATGCATTGTTCTTCACCAAACTGTTGTTGGATTGTTGGAAGAAGTTGCTGTTGGAGGGTGTTTTGGTACCATTCTTTATTCATGGCTGTGTTTTTGGGCAAAATTGTGAGTGAGCCCACTCCCTTGGATGAGAAGCAACCCCACGCATGAATGGTCTCAGGATGCTTTACTGTTGGCATGACACAGGACTGATGGTAGCGCTCACCTTTTCTTCTCCGGACAAGCCTTTTTCCAGATGCCCCAAACAATCGGAAAGAGGCTTCATCGGAGAATATGACTTTGCCCCAGTCCTCAGCAGTCCATTCGCCATACTTTCTGCAGAAGATCAATCTGTCCCTGATGTTTTTTTTGGAGAGAAGTGGCTTCTTTGCTGCCCTTCTTGACACCAGGCCATCTTCCAAAAGTCTTAGCCTCACTGTGCGTGCAGATGCACTCATACCTGTCTGCTGCCATTCCTGAGCAAGCTCTGCACTGGTGGCACTCCGATCCCACAGCTGAATCCTCTTTAGGAGACGATCCTGGCGCTTGCTGGACTTTCTTGGACGCCCTGAAGCCTTCTTAATAATGCAGTGGAAAGTTTTTTTCAGGATTAAGTTCATTTTCATGGCAAAGAAGGACTATGCAATTCATCTGATCACTCTTCATAACATTCTGGAGTATATGCAAATTGCTATTATAAAAACTTAAGCAGCAACTTTTCCAATTTCCAATATTTATGTAATTCTCAAAACTTTTGGCCACGACTGTACATGTCAGTGCCTTAAATTTGCTATAGAATGGATGGAAGTCTCTTTTCTTTTTGCTGGCATCATGTCCTCATTCCCTCATTCTGTCACAAAAACTGTTTGCCATTCAGTTCACTGATTATCAACTAAGATGACTTCTCTGAAACTGCAGGAAAAGCTGACATAAACCAAGCTGTGTGACTGTTATTGTGTTACTTAATGCGATTGCTTTTTTTTATCGCTGCGCCATCTGTGCACCAAAACTTCCTTTAAGGAAACACAGCTTCTACCTTTTAAACTGTATTACTGTTCTTTTTAGAGTGGGTGGTATTAATTCAAAGTTTTTATGTCTTGGTAATGGTATAAATCACACTATAGATATTTTTGCTGGAAATTAAACAGAAAATTGGTTATACAGTTGAGGTTAAAAGATCACATAGACCTTGTAGTCCACAAAAAAAATGGTTGAATTTTTAAAAATGACCTCCGTTCAAAAGTTTACATACACTTGATTCTTTCTTTGTTACCTGAGCGATCCACAGCTGTTTTTTCTTTTCCTTTTTTAAGCAGTAGTAAATGAAAAAAAAAATATATATTTAGGCAAAATAAGAAAAATGTATACTACTTCATTCAGTTTAAATGAGTACACACCTGGCTCTTAATGCCTTGTTTTTCCTTCTGGAGCATCAGTGAGCATTTGAAACTTCTGTATAAGTATTAATATGAAAACAAATAATAATTCTGGCAAAAGTGCAAAATTTTAGTTATTAACAGAATAATAAAAAATAAAATTGTAAAAATGGCTACAACAGCTTGTTATGGTATATGGGTTTTATTTTACTATGCAAAAAAGTATTTTATTGGTTTTCCCTTGTTTTTTTTTTTATAGCAATCATTCTCCAGGGCAGTAATGTAGGTTAACTTTTGAGTTTGTATAATATTTTTTCAGTTTTAGTTGGCTTTTTTTTAAAATAACAAACTGAAATTTACTTTTCTAATACCTGTTCTCTGCTATGGTTGTCTTTCCAGGTTATTGGAGACGGACAGTAAGTCTTTACGGTCTGTGAATGGATCTCGAAGAAACAGTGGCTCCTCATTGGTGTCTAGTTCATCAGCCTCCTCCAACTTGTCACACTTGGAGGAGGATTCGTGGATCCTGTGGGGACGCATCGTCAACGAGTGGGAAGATGTGCGGAAAAAGAAGGAAAAACAACTAAAGGTAATCAGATTATACATCAAACGCTATGGGCAAATCAGATGTATGCCACTTATTACTGAACATTAGGGGTTTAATGGTACATGTTTTTATCCTGAATGGTGACTGTACAGACGTCACGGTTCTGTTCATGCGGTCAGATGACAAATATAGTCAGTCATAGGCGATTAATCCAGAAGCGGGTATGCATGGTAATGCAACGCTAGCCGTCACAACAGGAAAGAGCAAAACAAGAGACGATCTACGCATCAACCGGAGAACAATATGGCACACAAGGGCTAGAAGAATAGCCTGCTTGTTTTAAATCACCAGTGTCTGGAAAGTTTCAGGTTCTAGAGATGCACCAAATGGCTATGCTGTATATCGGAACCCGGTTTTTAGTTCTATTTCGGCTGATGTCGATTTCAAAATTACACACAAACTGCATTACGATCATTTTCCAAAATGTAATTTGTGTTGAATTTATGAAGTTTGTAAAGAGGAGAAAATGCTGTACCAGGCAGATCAAGCTTACTTTTCATGATGCTCAAAATATTAGATAATACTAGACAAATATTTGGGGCTTTATATGAATGTATCTCTGAGACGAGCTGACCTTCTTCAGAAATATTTAAATGGCATTTTCTTTTCCTCTATATCTCTATATATTGCTGTTGCTCCATAAGCGCCACCTGCTGTCAGAGAATAAATGTGCATTAAATCTAGTTCAAATTAAAAACAGTTGCTCATACTACATGTATGTAGTGCTACTGTCTGTTCAAAATAAATGTAAAAAAAAAAAAATTTCCTGTTTTACCGAAATCATATCGAACTGTTACCCCAAAACAGAGGTACTTACCAGACTGTGACTTCTGTGTACTGTTACACCCCTACTAAACATGGATTTCCAGATATCATTCTTTCAATCACAACAGTACACAATAAATAAACATTTTTTGACATTTAGAGCAAAGCCACAGCAACATCAAATATACTGCACCAGCACAGGTAGTGAAACGCATTACAAAGAAGGTCATAAAACCTGCGGCCTAAATTAAATATGCGAGTGATTTACTGGTAGTGCTACTGTGTGCATAAATAAAGAAAAATGGTAAATGTGCAATACCATTGCTGACTGAGAAAACAGATAGAAATAACAGTAATGCTGGCTCAGAGAGAGAAAAGTTTATATTTACTGATGACAACCAGCTGAAAAGTTGGCATTTCTAGAGCAATTGTAATGATAAATTTGAATAATGAATATTATGGTTAAACCACAGATGTCACATAGACTATTTTAACAATGTCCTTACTACTTTTCTGGGCCTTGAGCATAGTAGTTGCGTAGCTGTCTATACAGGGTCAGAACGCTCTCGGATTTCATCAAAAATATCTTAAAGTGCCCCTATTATGCCATTTTAAAGGTAGTTAATATTGTTGTAATAGTCTCTTAAAACAGGTTTACATGTATGCAAGTTCAAAAAACACTTTAGTTTTCTCCAAAATTAGATTTATTTTTACCCCGTTTCTAAATGATTCGTAAACGACTCGTGTGAAGCAGTTTGAAGAATCAGTCTCTCTAAACCCCTCCTTTCCGTGAGCCCTCACCGCTGTGATTGGTCAGATGGTGCAGTCCTTTTGGATTGGTCTACCGCTACAGCGCAAAACGAAACGCCCATTGGCATAACTGAATGACAGCTGTGGAGACCTGTTAATGCATAGAAAAGATAGCCTCGATTTTACCCTATCAATTCGAGCCGGAGTCTGACGATGAAACGGTTGAAGTGTCACATCGACAAGAAACTGTTTTGCAAGCACGACCGGAGCAGGACGTTTCTCAGTGGGTGTCATATGTTAACTGTGGACAGTGTTTGCAATTTGCTTTTATAAGCGAACCGGGCACACCTCTACGTTGTGAACTTCAACACTGTACAATCCATAACACTGCGTTAAGCCATCGTTTATCATTACTTAAACTAATAAGGCAGACAGACAGTCAAGCTGCATCAATCACAAGACTTTTTAGACTACATTGCACTCACAGCTGAACAACAGAACTACAGAAACGCAAGTTAGCCGGTTACCAAGACATGTGCGGGGTTGTTACACACCATAACGTACACAAAGACGTATTTTGAACGATCGCTAGAAAATACAATTATTAATCATACTTACAGGTAGAAGTTCAGAGGAGCAAGCCGGTCCAAATAAACTGGGCACTGATCCATTTTTTAAAACCAAGCGTTTGGTGAATCTTGCGTTGTAACGTTACTCCCCAAGATTGGAAAAGCAGTCATCAGTAAAATGACGCGAACACAACACAAGATTGGCATTGGACTGCTGAGGTGTTGAAAAAATTAATGTTAACCACTGATAGTTTCATCTTTTGGAAGGGCATATAAAACAAATTCTCTCTCACAGGCTGTCACAGCGCAGGGCGTCTTCTTGACATGATGTAATCCACGTGAAAATGGTAGGCCTGCTGTTTGTGGGCGGGCAAGTTGTTCGCGAAATTGAATGTGGGCGGACATTACGCAAATGTGTAGCTCGTGACGTGTGGCCGTTACAGAAAAAAGATTCGAATTGCTGACGACTCGTTTAGGCGAATGTGAGCCGACTCTTTTTTTTGATAGACAAAAACTTTATTTATAGTGCACTGTCGGCGTCACAACTTTGCAGATAGTTTATGTTCACATACAGCTACATGACACACTACATGAAATATCATATTTGAAAAGGCATAATAGGGGCACTTTAATTTGTATTCTGAAGATGAATGAAGGTCTTATGGGTTTGAAATAACATGAGGATGAGTAATTAATGACAGAATGTTCTTATTTGAGTGAACTATCCCGTTAACATTTTCAAAACTTTCGAATGACTGGTCAAATTTTTTTTAATCAACTATCTCTTTCCAGAACATTCCTCTACAACTACACTAAAGCTTAGGCCTTCTGAAGTATTATTCATTTCCTCTTAAAATAATACTTCTGCAGTGTTTTACATATCCCGCTTTCACAGTAACATTTTCCATGGTAACAATGGGAAAGAGAAAATGATAGAAACCACATAAGCAAATTTCACAGTTGTCACTTTCTGAGAACATACTGAACTCAGTGGCACAGAGTAAATGCAGTTTGTGTTAAATGTATGACCTCTTACAAGCCAAAGAGGAGGATCTCAGCCTCTTCTTCCAAAGCAGCAACAGAAGTCTTTTGTACAGCCTAGTATTCTAACAAAGACCCATCTCTAGCACACCCCTAGAGTGCTTTTGAAGAATCTCAGTGCTGACAATGTACGTAGGTGGACTCTCATCTCAGACCCTCACAGGAACAACCAGCTGAAGAAATCAGCCATCTGAGTCTGCGCAGATGAGCACAGGAAACAGCTTAATCAGGTCAAATATAATTTAGTTACAAAAACATCGAGCTATGCAGTGGAAATCTCTGACAAGGTTATATTTAGCAGCATAAAATGGTCTTATCTTTTCTGAGGTACAAGCTAAACCCTGGGGAGAACATCTGAATGCTGACAATCTTGGAACCTTGAGTCATTTTAATGTGTAATCCTTCAAATAACTAATATCTTCCACAACCCTGTAGATTTGGCAGCGAGTATACTTGCTTTGAAGTCAAGCTGTTATGTCCTGACTCAGTGTTAATATTTAAATCAGTGCTCTGCTGTTTTTTTTTTCTTAGGAACTGGTTAGGAAAGGCATTCCCCATCATTTCCGAGCAATAGTGTGGCAGCTGTTGTGCAATGCCCAGAGTCTACCCATAAAGGAGCAGTATTCTGAGCTGCTGAAGATGACCTCGCCTTGTGAAAAACTCATCCGCAGGGACATTGCCCGTACCTACCCTGAGCACGAGTTCTTTAAGGAGGACAGTCTGGGTCAGGAGGTGCTCTTTAATGTTATGAAGGTAAGTTGTTAGGCACCTTCATTTAACGCAACAGTATAGTTAATATGAAACAGTCTGTTTGAACAGGAACAAAGCAGTTATAGTGTATAGTTAGTTATTTATAGGTATGCAGTGGTGGCCAAAATGATTAGAACACTATTGTTTTCACACTACAGCAAAAGATAGAAATAACAGACTTAAAACCATTTTTAGCTGGTGAAAATACTAGTGTTCTAATAATTTTGGCCACCACTGTAGTAGTGAAATATAAACCTGTACTGTACACTATCTGGCTTCAGTTTTAATGTCAGAGTTTACACAAGAAAACTTCTAAAGATCACTGGAGTGTAATTAGTTGAGTAATTCAAAGGCTTGTATGGGGTGTACTGTCCTCCAATTGGTGTTCTTAACCAATTTTAGACAGCCAGCCAAACTCCCGTCATGAATAACATGAGAGTCAGGATATAGCCTTTCTGCTCCGTTTATTAGAGACTCTTGTTCAGCATGTAGACATGAACAAAGGAGTGAAACTGAAAATAAACACACAAAATACACTAAGGGAAAGTTGTAGCTTGTACAATAATAACACTACTTAATTACAATTAAGTATACCATCTACATAACACCAATTGGAGGACAGTACATGGGGGAATTCCAGATTTGGTTCTGCTTTTAACTCAATGATTATAAAACTGATAGTCCATTATCACTCTTACCAAATCTTGCTTTTGTTTACAGGCTTATTCTCTGGTTGATAGAGAGGTGGGCTACTGTCAGGGAAGTGCTTTCATTGTCGGTCTTCTTCTAATGCAGGTATTAGCACAATCAAAACATATTCTATTCTTAAATCATGTTTTTTAAACATTGTTTTATTGCGTAATAGTATAGTTCTCACGATTATTTACAGTGTGACGTATAATTGTTGCCTTTTTGCAGATGCCAGAAGAAGAGGCTTTCTGTGTGTTTGTGAAACTGATGCAGGAATATAGGCTGCGAGAGCTCTTTAAACCCAGTATGGCTGAACTTGGCCTCTGCATGTACCAGTTTGAATGTATGATTCAGGTCAGTGACTGTCTGCCCAAATTAAGATCAGATTTTAATTTGTTCCTCATAAAGGTCAATTACGTTCACACTCTGCCTCTGAAAGTTTCGTCCGTCTTTAAAAAAAAAAAAAAAAAAAAATCGGATCTGGTTCAGTTTTTTGCATCTGTACAGTTCACACTAAATTAAAGTACTGCTTTATGAATCAAACATATAGTTCTTGTTTTCTTCTGGTGATTTAACAATCTCTTGGTTTCTTCCTGTAGGAGCAGCTCCCAGAGCTCCATGTGCACTTCCAGGCTCAGAGTTTCCATACTTCCATGTATGCTTCATCCTGGTTCCTCACCATCTTTCTTACCTCTTTTCCTCTTCCTGTTGCCACCAGGATCTTTGATATATTCATGTGTGAGGTAAGACTTAATGGATATCATTCTTTCTCTCTCTCTCTCACACTCTACTCTGCCTCTTGTTTTATATAGTCATGTGTTTGCATGCTAAGCTAATTTGAGAACACAACACACTGGTGTATTTCAGTAGTCTGTTATCGCCCTCTGTTGGCTCAACAATGCTACTGCAAATATTTTTGGATCTTGAGTTTTGACCAGTAGGTGTCCCTACAGGGTTTAGAGATAGTGTTTCGTGTGGGGATGGCCATCCTGCAGATGAATCAGGTGGAGCTCATGCAGTTGGACATGGAGGGAATGTTGCAGGTGGGTGTTATGAACATTTTATTTTCAGGAATGAACTTGCATTTAGCTGCTGTGTCTCTGTGGAAGCTACCACACTATGATTAGAATTTAAGGCTGTTGTCAGTAAGCAGTACACACATGAGTTTGTTATACAAATATGCAATACTTTAAGCAAAATAGAAGTTTTGTACATTTCTTTGAGTAACCATTGGTTTGCTGGTAACTGAAAAATTTAATTTATTAGTGGTATGGCAAAGGTACATTTTGAACAGTCGTTACTGTTAAAACAGCTTCTTTTTGTGTAAACTGTGATGCGATTAGAAAAATCAAATAAACATCCAGCCGAATAAAAGTATTAATTATTTAAGTATAATTAATCAAAAGTAACCTAGTTTTGATATTTCACTCTGTTGCAGCACTTTCAAAAGGTCATCCCTCACCAGCTGGATAGTGGACCAGACAAAGTCATCCAGGCTGCTTATCAAGTCAAGTACAACGCCAAGAAAATGAAAAAGTGAGTGTACATGATGTAACATAAATTTCTTTTTGTCTATTTTAGTATGTTTTTGGACATGAAAGATTATTGAACTGTTTCTTTTTTCTTTTATTCTCAGATTGGAAAAGGAGTACACTACAATCAAAACCAAGGAGATGGAGGAACAGGTGGAGATCAAGGTGAGACAGCCATCCTAATTGCATTTTGCTTAAATGATACCTTTGCAAACATTGTTTTTTATATTAGTATGCACACAATTCATAGACTTTGATGCGTTTCCACTGCTATTAACATTATAAATCTAGTTTTTGCTATAGTCATTAAAAAAAAGTTGGTTATCTGTATTTATAGCACTCTACTTGTCATTAAGTTTCAAAAAAGTTGTTTCAAAAATGAGAAGTTCACTTCCTAAGCAAAAATTTACAGATAATTTACTCACCCCTTTGTCATCCAAGATGGTCATGCCTTTTTCTTCAGTCGTAAAGAAATTGTTTTTTGAAGAAAACATTTCAGGATTTCTCTCCATATAGTTGACTTCTATGGTGTGTGCAACTTCCAAAATGAAGTTTAAATGCAGCTTCAAAGGGCTCTAAACGATCCCAGCCCAAAAAGGGTCTTATCTAGCGAAACGATCGATTATTTTCTTGAAAAAATGACAATTTATATACTTTTTAACCTCAAATGCTCGTCTTGTCTAGCTCTAGACAGTTCGGGTATGTCGAAAAACTCCCATTTCATTTTCTCCAACTTCTAAATCGCCCTACATCGCTGTTTTACCTTTTTTGTAAAAGGCAGTTGATCATCTTTGCACGTTCACTTTGTAAACACTGGGTCGGTACTTCTGCAGCAATGTAGGCCGATTTTGAAGTTAGAGGAGAAAATGAGATGGGAGTTTTTGACATACCCTAACTATCTTAAACTGGAATACACAGAGTACACGCAGAGCTAGACAAGACAAGCATTTGAGAATAAAAAGTATATCAATTGTCAGTTTGTTTTTTTTAGAAAATAACTGCTCGTTTCGCTAGATAAGACCCTTCTTCATTGGCTGGGATCATTTAGAGCCCTTTGAAGCTGCATTTAAACTGCATTTTGGAAGTTTACATTCTCAGGCACCATAGAAGTCCACTATATGGAGAAAATTCCTGAAATGATTTGCTCAAAAAACATATGTTTTACAATATATGGCTATTACTATAATAACAATAATTTAAAATTGTTGTTGTTAATGTTGTACATCGAGATATTATCGTACCGTGAGATTTTGATATTGTTATATCCCTACAGTTAACTAAATTATTCAAAACTTATCCAAACTAAACCATAAAGTTGCCAAATATAGTTCATAGCATCTAGTACTGTGTGTAATATTGTATTGATGCCTTTCAGTCTAACATTGTTGATGTTGACACTTTTATTACAGAGACTACGCACAGAGAACAGACTCCTGAAGCAGCGAATAGACACTCTAGAAAAAGTGAGTGATAAATAAGATGCGAAGCAAATCATTCATCATTCAAACACATCCATACACCATTATGTCATCCCATATTTGTTTACTGGTTCAGGCTCCAATAACAAATGCTTGAACACTCCCCACTGGGTGTATCATAACTGGCTTGTGTGCATGTCATTGGAAAACTTGTTGTGTTTTATGGGGCTGGTAAGTACACAAATAAATCGCCCTTTTGGGTGTGCACATGGGCATGAAATGCTTATCTACATGTACTAATTTCAGACCGGAGTGGTTGTCTGACAGGCTGCTATTCTAATTTTTTGAGCATGGATGAAAACCCAAACCTCCAGTGGTGCATGTTGGAATATTCTCTGCTTGTAAAAGCATGTTTGTGTCATGCATGACAAAAAAAAAAAGCCCATGGTGCAGATCAGTTAAAAAAGATACAAATATATCTATATATATTTATATAAAACTACTGCTCGCCTTCCATCACCTCCCCGCATGGAATCTTTGTACTCAAATGAAGTACTAACTCAAACACCTTCAGAAGTTCCCCCTTTGTAACTCAGGGCCGCGTCTGTCATGGAAATAGTAGTAGATCCAAAGGTTTTAAAATAACACCAGTTTCCGTTGTGTTCTCACCCTACTGACGCTCAGACTGTCCTCTGCTTAACCTCCTTTTACTTTTCACCCTGTTGTGGTCTCACAGTCTTGCTTATTTCATAGCCACAGCACAGACGCCACACTCAAACCATGTTTCTTTTCTACCCCACCTCACTATGACTGTTTCAAAGCTGCATTTATGCTGATTTCGCAAATGTTGATCTAAAACAGTGTCTTTGCAATGTTTTAACGTAGGGGAACGGAAAAGAACACTGTTTTTAGTCAAATCAGTCTTATTATTTTGTTCTGTGTTGTAATCTCCTTTGGTCTCTCTTTTCTCTTTGCTGTTTTTCCTTTATGGATTTTCTCTGTTTTTAGGAAAGTGCTTCTTTGGCAGATAGATTGATACAGGTACAATTTTCACTCTCCTATCCACCATTTAGCTCTGTTTTTCCCCTTTAAAAACCCAGCAGTTCTATCTTTAGCTTTGCTTTCCTTGATTTGCTTAAATATCTCACACCTACTCACAATCAAGACTGAATTTAGGCAAATTCTGCGATTTCTGACTTAAGGGAAAAGGCATCACTGTGCTTTGTTATTTTTGGGCCGCAGTCCTGATTATTGGTGGAATATTACAATAACAACTCCCCTTTGATAGTCGAAAAAAAATAATAATTTGAAAGCCTAAAACTGCTAACAGCATGACAGAGCTTGAGATCCAGCATTATTTTTCTCCATCCATACGTCCGTTTCCACCCATTCCGATTCTCCGCTCACCCCTCATCCATAATTGGTCACGTCAGGGTCAGGTGACACGAGCCCAAGAGGCAGAGGAGAACTACCTGGTCAAACGGGAGCTGGCCACGGTCAAACAACACAATGAAGAGACCAGCGCACTGCTGGAGCAAGCGCAAAACGCCATCCGAGAGCTTCAGCAACAGCAGCCGTTTGCGGTAAGGACAGTTCAGAGACAGTGCCTCCTCCTGGATGTGAGGCCTGCTCTGCGAACACAGAAAACCGTATGAAAACACTGAGAAATGTTTTGCTCCATGTCAACAGCCGTACTTGATTCATTCGGCGTTGCCTAGCAACAAAATCTCAGCGACCAGAGCTTGAACGGTAGCTCTTGTAATGATGCTCTTTATATGCATGACTGCAGATCAGAACAGCAGAGCTGAGGTCATTTGCATGCACAACTGTGCCAAATGGGGCTTATGTATATGTAGGAGTTTGTCAAATATGAGTGTAAGCAAAGAGTTGCCACTGTCTGTTTAATAAAATCTACACTTTCAACCGTAGGGCAGAATATGGCTCATCAATTATTAATGCGCACATGCTCAACACGGATAATGTGTCATTTGCTGAGGGGAAGTTCTGTTTTACATAATATTGTGTTGCAATTTCATTATGTTTTAATGTGGCTGTTAGTAAAACTGGTGGAGAGCAAATTTTTTTTTTATATATATATCTGAAGCTAGGATGAAACAAATGTCTGGTTATATTGTTGATCAGCACTAACACTGATATCAGTTACCTAATGGTTGACTTCTGATTGACAGAATTTTTGGTCACGGTTTCTTTGTTTTTTTTTTTCAATTTAGAAAGCGAACCCGCGCTACTCTGAGGAGTTTATCCTGCAGTTGGAGAGGGAACTGGTGCAGGCCCGTCTTAAAGAGGCTGAGTCTCAGTGCGCATTGAAAGAGATGCAGGACAAGATTCTCGACATGGAGAAGGTGAAAGAACTTTAGTTTACTCAAGCACACATACTCGCCCAAAGGAAGTTGTGGTTTTCCACCGTAGTTGCACTGGTACTCGTGGTGCTAGTGTTCAGTAAACACTGAAAAACTATTGTGAAATAATGGTGCAACTGGCCACTGCTACAAAACTTGTTCAAGAAGAAATATTTTCTTTATGCATTGCAAGTTTGGAGAACATATTTTTTTGATGCCAGCACAAGCTGCTTTTAATGATCACAAGTTATGCTCATCAAGGCTGCATTTATTTGATCTAAAATCTAGAAAACAATATTATGAAGTTTTATTTCAACGTTTTGTTCGTGAATACATTTTAAAATGTAATTTATTTCTGTGATGCAATACTAAATTGTCAGCATCATTACTTCAGTCTTTAGTGTCACATGATCCTTCAGAAATCATTTTAACATGCTGCTCGGATGCGCTGCTCAATTTTGTTGGAACCTATGATTCTTTTTTTACGATTTTTTAAGAAATAAGTTAAAAATAACAGCATTTATTTAAAGTAGGATTTTTTTAAATTATTTGTGGTCAGTAAATTTTTATTCTTTTTTTTTTCCTTTTGAAATAAATCAATACTTTTATTCACCAATAATGTTAAATTGCTAAAAAGTGATAGCAAAGACTTACATTGTTGGAAAAGATTTGTATTTTGAGTAAATGCTGTTATTTTTAACTTTTAGTTCATCAAAGAATCCTCACAAAAAGAATCACAGGTTCCAAAAAATATTAAGCAGCACAACATTGATAATAAAAGTGCAAAATCAACACATTAGAATAATTTCTGAAGGATCATGTGACTTTAAAGACTAGAGTAATAGTTGATGAAAATTCAGATTTATATCACAGGAATAAATTATATAATAAAATAAAATTGAAAACCATAATTTTAAACTGTACTACTACTTCACAATATTACTGGTTTTTTTTTTTTTTCATTTTTTTTTTATCAAGTATATGCAGCCTTGATGAGCATGAGAATGTTTTAAAAACCATTAAAAATCGTACCTATCCTAAACTTTTGAACAGCAGTGTATTTTAACATTCTGAATTGAATTCAATATTTTGATACCAGCACAAGCTGCTTTGAACGATCATAAGTTATTTATCTATAACCAATAAAAATACATTCCAAATAATTCACGAAATATTATTAGATTATTTTTTAGACTGACAGGAACAATAAGGTGGTTAGTTTTGAGTTAAATAATAATATTTATTTCAAATTGAAATTGCATGAAAGGGCGCATTAAATTATAAATAAATCTATTTCAAATAAGTTTAGATTATTTTTAGTTTTTGATTATTGAAATGCAGCCTTGGTGAAAGAAAACATTTAAAACTAAATCTCACTGACCCCAAACTTTTGAACAGTGGATTAAACCTAAACACGTGGCATCAGCTGTTTCCAGCATAGATCACTGATTTTAACCCAACCCTTAACCTAAGAAGTCCACAATCATTAGACACCAGGACATTCAAAGTCAGAACCACCTTTGCTTCATTCTCTATGGAATGATTCCAGGTCAAGCACCGGCTCCAGCACTCCAACTGCTTTCAGTTCATTGTTATCCCAGCTCTCCCTGTGCATACTGTCTTAACTATGTGTATATTTGTTTCTTTTTCAGAGAAACGCATCCCTGCCTGATGAAAATAATGTAGTACGTCTTCAGGAGGAGCTAATTGGTGTAAAGTTAAGGGAGGCAGAGGCTGTAACAGGCCTAAAAGAGCTTAGACAACAGGTCAGAGACCTGGAGGAACACTGGCAGGTAAATACAAACCCTCACAGAGACTGCTTTTATTCACAGTTTGAGAATATGTATGTGTTATAGTGTGTGTGAGCTCTGTGTGTGTGCAGTTTTCCTCATGTGCTGTTCTTTTCATGCTTCTTGGCATTGCAGAGGCATCTAGCACGCACGGCGGGCCGCTGGAAAGACAGTCCGCGGAAGAATACAACAAGCGAGCTGCAGGATGAGCTTATGAGCGTGAGGCTCAGAGAAGCAGAGGCACAGGCCGAGCTCAGAGAAATCAGACAGAGGATGCTGGAACTGGAGACCCAGGTCTATTTCACATGCTGGCTCATCTTTGTTGTACAGAGTGTTGGGCAGTCATGAGAAGACCAGCTTCTAAGCTTGTTTTAACATTTTTTATATATTTTTTTAATCAATCATTTTTTGTTAAAGACTTAAGACAGCCTTTTGCCTGGCTACATCTTTGTTTAGAAATGTTTAGGATGGGTAATCTGATATTACTAAAATTATTATAGATATTCTTAAAATAATTGACTGCCCCACAACAAAATCACAGTTAATTCTAATAAAATGACTAAACATAAATGGTTTGAACCCTGTATTGCAGTCTGCTGACCTTAGAGAGGAAATAGAACATATACACATTTTTAGCCAATAGAGGGAGACAAAGTTTGAATTATGAATTCATACTCTGACATTATTCAATGTATTGAGTTTGGCCACTGCCTAATTCAGATTTGAGTTTGGTCATCTTGGGATATTTTCTTAAACAAAACTGCAAATTACATGTAGAGATTTATAGTTTTTTAATGTATTTTTTACCCACTTACAGAATCAAATACATAATAATCAACTGCGGCGTGCAGAACTAGAGGCACGAAATCAACAGGACCGACTACAGACTTTGACCAACCAGAACAAGATGTTGCATTCAGAGCTGCAGGAGATGAAACGGAAACAGGCTGAAATAGAGTGCAAGGTTAGTCAGTGTCAATCCAACAGCCCAACTTAAAAAATAAAAATAAAAAATGTATACTGCTATATAATCAATTTGGATAAAGTACGTATTTTTATTCTAGTTTGCACCTTTTGTTTAATTATTAATTGTCAAAATAAGAAAACATGTTACAAAAAAGCAAAATATGCCTCTAATTACCACATCTTTGTATGATTTGGTTGCATTTCCTCATTCATGACTTAGCTTTTAATAGGGTTTTGTAGTTCCTGTTTTTAGCGCTTCAGTTTGAGAGCAGCAGTAGATGCTGAGTGTTTCTGCTATAAGATAAGCATACAAAAATAAGCCATTCAATAAAAGCTGAATATTTATGTACGTTCACAATGGTTTCATTTCACAGGTTTTTTTCTATCTTTCCAACAGAATAAAGAAGAAGTAATGGCAGTGAGATTGAGAGAAGCTGACAATATCGCTGCCATGGCTGAGCTTCAGCAGCAGATCTCTGAGCTTGAGATTCAGGTACAAATAAGAGCAAAATCCACTCAGCACAGCGCATTCTATCACAATTCAGTCCTTTCACAGCCCTCACAGTCTCTCTGTCCAATCTAAGACGGTAGTCTGTCCATACCACAGCTGCTTATAGGTTTTTTGTCTCTTAGCGTCTCGAATTACGTCTTTTTGCTGTCATAGCATTCTTACTTGTCCACATCGCATGGTTCTTGTGTGCAATATTGAAACACTTGTGTGTAAATAGGGGTTTGACTCAGGGACTATTTCTGTATTGTTTCTTGATAGATTTTTGTAACACGTTAAGCCATTGTCAACAAATTGACCCTTTTCACAAGACTGTTATCATCATAAATCATTAAGTTTTTCATATTTTGATTAAAAACAAAATGCATGTACGTTTATAACACCATACTTTGTATTATATCACCTTTTTTTATCAAGTTACAAAAAAAATAGTTAATGCTAATGCGAGGGTGTTTCTAATGCCGCGTTTGTGGAAAGGACGGTAAATTTGACATTGTTTTCCCTTCCAACTGCCGATATTAGTCTTATGCAAAAGTCGGGTATATTTGTATATTTATTCTTTTATGCCAAAAATTATTAGGATATTAAGTAATGATCATGTTCCATGAAGATATTTTGTAAATTTACTATGAGAAATATGTCAAAACTTTATTTTTGATTAGTAATATGCATTGCTAAGAACTTTTATTTGTGAATTATTTTTATTTATTTATTTATTTATTTATTTATTTTTGCACCCTCAGATTCCAGATATTCAATTAGTTGTATATCTCAGCCAAATATTTGTCCTATTTTAACAAACCATACATCAGTGGAAAGCTTGTTTATATATCAGCTTTCATATGATGTATAAATCTCAATTTCAAAAAAAGTACCCCTTATGACTGATTTTTTGGTCTAGGGTCACATATAATGTACATTAGTTGCTTTAAAATCACTTTGAAAGCAGTTGCTGATACTAGTTATAAATAACTTAAAAAAAACCATGCAGAATCGCGTAGTAAGATGTGTTCTTTTCATGTAAATCAGCTGAAACTTTCAGTAATAACTGGAGCATTACGATAAATAGAGCCATATGTTGACTGTGATTGAAACACAGGTGTGTTTTGATTTGAGGAAAGATTATATTAGTAAGATTTACTGGATTGAAGTGAGAAGTGAGACAGGCGTTTGATCTCTTCAGAGAAGATGCTGCTATCTGAAAAGGCTGCTGCGTTCCCCATGCAGGAAGTCGAATTATTTTAAAGATTAGCTCAGTATGTCATCAGTGCTCTTTTATATCAGTGTGGGGAGTTTGACTTTCCTTCCTGAGACAGATATAAACCGGGCTTTTTTGTATTCGAAACTAAATCTCACCTTTATGACAGAGTGTTCATTTATGTCACAAGCTTTTCTTTTCAGCACTTTCTTTTACCTTTCTATGAAGTTTGGTGTTGGACAGTCTGCGTCATCTCATTTTACTGTCTCCTTTCTTAGATTTAACTTGAGAGTTGTATTTTGCTAGATTTATGTTTTTTTGTGTGTGTGTGTGCTGAAATTGCATCAGATTGCTATATATCAGATTAGACAAGCTTGCTCTTCTCAGGCATGTGCAGCTCTTAGCTGTGGTTCTGTGGTTTTGGCTACCTACATGGTTTTTACCCTGAGGGCTGTGGGCAACAGATCTGCCTCACCATATTTTAATTCACTTTTAGGCAATTGACAGTGTAGATGAGAGGGAATGAAAGAAAGAAACTTTATCCATCAGCCATGAACACCATCAAATGAAAGCTAATTTTTAATGATTGAAAACCATTTAAGACTATTTAAGCAGTTAATTAATGCAATTTATTTTAAGTTCCACACAGTTTATTTTTCAGTGCTGTAAGTGAATTTATTTTACATTATACATTAAATTCTGCGTGATTACTAAAAACTGATTCACATTTTGAAGCTAATAGGAATTGATCAGATATACAGTACAAGTGTCTTCTGTTTTTCAGTAAATGATGACAAACTCCCTCATTATAAAAAATTAAGGGATAGTTCACCCAAAATTGAAAATTCTGTCATTAATTACTCGCCCTCATGTCATTCCAAGATATTTTTGATAAAAACCGAGAGCTTTCTGACCCTTCATAGACAGCAGTGGAAAGAAGAATGACAGAGAGGAGAAGAAATGATTGAATAAAGTCATTATTTTTGTTTCCTTTGTGCACAAAACATATTCTGGTAACGTCATAAAATTACAGTTGAACCGCTGATGTCACATAGACTATTTTAACGAATTTAGCGGCACTTTAGACATGTCAGTTGCGTTGCTGTCTTTGCAGCGTCAGAAAGCTCTCAGATTTCATCAAAAATATCTTAATTTGTGTTCTGAAGATGAACGAATGTCTTACAGGTTTGGAATGACATGAGGGTGAGTAATTAATGACAGAATTTTCATTTTTCGGTGAACAATCCCTTGAATCTTAAATGTGGAAAGATGCTGCTGACCCACTATGCTTGTTTAGTATATATTAATTACCATAATGAGGTAATTAATCACCACACAGCTCAAAATGGCAAAATTACCAAAACCCACAATGACACTGGACAAACAAATAAAAACAGTAAACAATAGGATAAAAACAACAGAGTATTTTGCATACTCTATTTTTCCCACTCTCTCTCCCTTACAGACACACACAGTTTGCATACACGTTAGCATACATTCTAATGTTGTTAGCCCTGTTCTGAAGATTAACAACTTAAAAACTGCATGATATTTCTCAGTGGTAACAACAGCGTGGTCTTGAAGGAAATTAACTTAAAGTTTCATTATTAGTAGAAACGATGCTACCAATCACTTTTGAGAGACGCACAGACTTGAGGGAGGTAATTCACAAGCTTAATCTTACTCTTATTCTGTATGTTGGTCTGTCTAAACTTCCTTATTAACTGCATTAGTTTTCCATCAACAGCTCAAGCTATGTTACTAGGTCTAAAATGACGTTTTGGAATTAGCAACAAAGGCGTTGGATGAGCTGCGTAAGAAATTAATCCTACTTAAAATAGCGTTTTAAAGGGATAGTTCACCCAAAAAATTTAATTTGATGTTTATCTGCTTACCCCCAGGGCATCCAAGATGTAGGTGACTTTGTTTCTTCAGCAGAACACAAAGATTTTTAACTCAAACTGCTGCAGTCTGTCAGACAAATAATGGCAGTGGATGGGCACCAAACCTTTAAAAGTAAAAAAAAAAAAAAAACATGCACAGACAAATCCAAATTACAAACTGCGGCTCGTGACGATACATTGATGTCCTAAGACATGAAACGATTGTTTTTTTGTGAGAAACTGAACAGTATTTATGCCTGATGATGAGCTTGTGCTCAGGAGAGATGGACGTGGCTGTGTATCAAAGGTAAAAAATGATATAAATACTGTTCAGTTTCTCGCAAAAACCGATCGTTTCGTGTCTTAGGACATCAGTGTATCGTCACGAGCCGCAGGGTGTAATTTGGATTTGTTTGTGCATGTTTTTTTTACTTTTAAAGGTTTGGTGCCCATCCACTGCCAATATATGTCTGACAGACTGCAGCGGTTTGAGTTAAAAATCTTTGTTTGTGTTCTGCTGAGGAAACAAAGTCATGGATGATCATGGATGCCCTGGGGGTAAGCAAATAAACATCAAATTTTCATTTTTGGGTGAACTATCCCTTTAAGGACAAAAAACGTCTTGTCTTGAAATATATCATCTGATCGATGTCTTGAGGTGTGGTAACTGTAGTATAAGCGGAATAATTGACTTTGGTCCGTTGAATTCTACAAAAAATAATGCATTATTTTTTTACGAATTCAACGGCCCGTCGTCAATTATTCCTTACATGAAGCATTTCAAATTTGCATCTCTATTCAGCATTGTTACTGATCAAGCATCAAACCGATCATTTATTCGTTCACCTTTCGCCCACTCTTAACTTTGACATGTCCCATTGCTGGAAAATGTAACACCATGATGTCACCACAGCCTTTTTTCTTTGGACCGACTTTGAGTCACCTGGTGAGAGTGTGGTTTTTATTTTCACTGGAAAGATCCACTATAAAGTGTCTGTCTGACACCAAACACCAACACACTAACCCGACTCCCCAGCCTACAGAAGATGTAGACACCTTTCAGAACACCCACACAACTTGTCAGTCCCGAGTCTGTTAATAGTTATTGTGACTGACTGAATGAAGCCTCGACTAGAAAAATGCAGAGCATCAGCATTGCTGCTCCTCAGCATTGTTATGATCTCTTGCCTAACTTAGAGTGGAGTGAAGTGGGTTTTTTTTTTTTTTAACACCTAGCTGAGCTCAGGGTTGAAACGGCTGCTTGCATGGCCCATGGGACCGCAGCTAGCTATCTTCATTACCAGATGAGAAACCACTTCCTATCAGGCAGAGAAGCACACTGAGCTATAATCAAAGCTCACATTTTGCTTTATGCTTTACTGCTCTGCATTCATGTAATCTGTTGTAACAGAGAGATTTAGCTCGGGATGTGTTTGTGAGATGTGCATAAACATGAACAAAGAAAGGGCAGTAAGAGAAATCTCAGTACTATACTAATGCGGAGAGGAACGCTGACATTTATTTGACACATTTCAAATCGCAAGCGCCTAAAACACAAGTGAGTGTTGCCATGCCAACCTGATATAGAACAACAAATATAGCCTGAACATTTTACAGTTTCAGTTATTCTGCTGAAGGCGTTTGGTGTTAACATGTCAATAAATGCGCAGTTATCAGAGTATCTGAGTTGCTAAACTCATCGTAAACTTAAAGGAAAATAAAAATAATTAAATAAAATATTTTAGATTTTCCATTAAGCATCTATCAAAAGTTAAAAAGAAGCAGTGTCACAATAGAGTTTGTTCCATCAGATAAGAATTGCTCAATTTAACGAAGTTGAATCTTCTGCAGAATCAGGCCAACAGTTCAGCTCTAATACTACAAGTTCATCAGCATCACCATTTGATCGAGTCATTGTGGCTCAGTTCTGTTCTGCTTTTCGTGTAAAACGGTTATGCTGTTTACCTGTTGATTGTGAAAACATCAAAAAAAAAAAAAAAGTTGTGTAAACTCAACTCAAATCTTTGAACTGAACAAACATCAGATATGCTCTGTTATTAGGAAAAATGTTCAACTCGAACATTCTGAATGTGTTTTAGCTTCTGAACAGTCGTTTAATTTTTTTTCCATGTAAATATTTTGTCGTGGAAGGCTTAAAGTTTGTTCCGTTTACATGATTTAATGCAGGTAGCATTGTATTAGGATTCATATTTGCACATTACAGAGATTGTTTGCTGTAATCTGTAAAGGGATCCCTGTCAGTTAGTATAAAACTAAAATATTAAAAATAAAATAAAAATAAAAATCGAGAGTCTGAACTATTTAATTGATTTGCTGTGTATTTTTAGATTATTATAATCAACAATGAAAAAATAAGTTGCATATGGGCCATTCTACAGAATTGGTGCAAACTGCTGTCCCACAATCATAAAAAAGACACATTTAAAAAGCATTTAAGTATTCAAATCTTAGATGTTTACTAAGATCCTTCTATTATCTATTTTAAATATCAGTTTAATATATATAAAATCCTCATTTATTTGGTACTTTCAGTTGGGAGGTGGCTGTCCCAAACCCTAACCCCTAAATTTCAACTTATGAAAATTATATTGAAATAATTTTGCCATTTTATTCCATTGTTGTTTTTGAAAATATCTTCGATTTTGTAAAAAAGTGAAGTCCAAAAAACAATTTTATTTATTTTCTTTGTAAATGAGTAAATTTAATGTTTTAAAAAAAATGTGTCTCGCATTTTCATGTCACTACCGAAACTACACCCCTACGTTTATGATCAGGAAATGGGTCACTTTCTCTCAAAGCTACATTGTGAGTAGATAGGCCTCATCATTTTGAGGTAGATGTGTTCAAAAGTATGAAAAATCTGTGTTTAAAGAGACTTTCGAACTTTCACTTTCGAAAACCATTCTTAGATGATGAATGAATTTTTGGGAGTTATTTCATAACATTTCATTTTTATATGTGTATAGCATCTTTAGGTTCAAATGTGTCTAAAATTGTCACTACCGAAATGGTCATAACCGAAACATTTGTTGAAGTTTCGGTAGTGACATCTTTGTTTTTTGGGGGGTGTTGTTCCATAAAATTGTCTTTACCGTAACAGTCACGACCGAAACGTGTCATCAGTGTTTCGGTAGTGACAGAAGGGAACACATAATCCTTTATTGGGGGGCAATAAACAAAGTTTTAGTACAGTTTTGCAAATCTCATAAATCACACTTGAAATTACTGTTAAAATTGTAATTGTTATCGATTTACCTCTGAAAATGTTTTAATAAAATAGAAAAAAATATATTTACAATGATGATGCAAGCAAAATCTTAATAGGTCAATGACCTTTAACTTCTTATTAAATTGTATATTAATGTGTTTGGGTAGTGACAAATTTGGGGAGAGGACAAATATTCCAAAAATTTCTGGAAATACAATATGAGAATTAACTGCACAATTACTAGAAATGCGTACCTTGGGATCCATCTTTCCACTGGACAACGGAGGGACTCATATGCAAGTATTACAGAAGATTCAAATGCTTATTGATTCTTCATATATTAAAAACAATGCATTAAGAGATGGGGTGTCAACTTTTGAATGGAATGAGGATGTGTCCATTTTTCTTTTTATTATGTCCTTCAGAAGCTACAAAAGATACTTGCGTTTCCCAGAAGACAAAATAAGTTAAAATTAACCTGATCATAAAATTCCAAAAGTTTACACCCCTGTCTCTTAATGCATTGTTTTTCCTTCTGAAGCATCAGTAAGCGTTTGAACCTTCTGTAATAGTTGCATATAAGTTCCTCAGTTGTCCTCAGTGTGAAAAGATGGATCTCCAAATCATACAGTTATTGTTCGATAAATAAATAAATAGCACAATATTCTTAATGATAACCAAGATGGCTACACAACTAGTCTAATTTAAAAAGAACACAGTGTAATTGGAATTCAGTTGTACTGGGGGGGTACTGAAGTAAGGAAGCCATTACTCAGACGTTTCATGTCCCTAGCTGCAGCCTGCCACCTGCTGATTTCATGCAGCTGAGTGTTAGGAAGTCAGCTAACTGCCTTTCCCTTATCACAACACTATGGAGGGGAGGGGGTTGAAACCTCAAGAAAAACACACATTCTTGGAAGAACACTTCAAATCCCTCGGCATCCCCATCCTCGGCCTATCAGAGTGCTGCATGCACAGCGAACGCAGACCACAGGAATTGAAAACACCCTTCCCTGCTAGGAGGGTGTGTGCGTTGATCTTACCTCCGTACCTCTTTAACACACCCCTTTCTGCACCTCTTCTCCTTTTTCACTCCTCACTCTGTACCAATAACTGTGCCAATACAGAGGAAAACGGCTCTTTGCAGCATGTTTGTAGCGTGTGTTTTGATTCCCTTTTTAACAGGTGTGAATGTGGAGGGTAAACATGTTATGTAGTGTGTACACATGGCTGTTCAATACCACAGCTCCCTCAAGGCATTCAGCAGCAGTGAAAAACACAACTGCGTTTATAGCCTCACAATCTGTTCACATATTTAAACCAATATGGCCGCCACAACACTCCCAAGAGATTTTTCACTCACATGTACTTCTTAAAGGGATAAAGGAATCAAAAAATGTAAAATTGTATCAATATTTCTTTACCAAACCTGACGTGTTTCTGTTAAATACAAAATGTGAATTTTAAAAAATATATTGGCCACTTTTCTTTTAGCACAATGAAAATGAATGAGGACTGGAGCTTCAGAATGATGAATTAGCTACATTACATTAAAGTAGAAGTATTTGTGTGCTTCATTACACAAATTTTCTACAACCAGTTGATCAAAATATATACACTGACGATATTGACATCTTTGTCCAATGATCCTTTCTCAATATTGATAAGAAGTGATGTCCAATACATGAAGGAATAATTCTTGTTGATACAGTTCCCAAAACTGGTCTTATTGATTCATTTATGGTACCTTAGAATACTTTTATAGTGCATGGGAAAGAGCAACAAATATAATATTCTAATCCATGAATAAAAGGGATGAAATTTCAATAAGTCATACAGGTTTGGAACAATCAATGTGATGTTAGTTAAATGACAATTTATATTTAAAGAAAGATATATATTTTTTTTCTTTCTTTCTTTTAGAAAGAGGAAGGGAAGGTCCAAGGTCAGCTCAACAACACAGACTCCAGCCAGTACATCCGAGACCTCAAGGATCAGATAGCAGATCTCAAACATGAGGTAATGTCCATACGTTTATAAACATTAAGTGTTTCAAAAAAAAAAAAAATTTGACTATGCACACTTTAGAATAGATAGAAGAATAAAAGCTAGGCCACAGATGTTGTCATCTGAATGAATTGAAATTGTCTGTGACAATGTATCTTTTAAGCAGTAGTAATGGTTTGTTAAGAGTCTATCTTAGTGTCAAAGTCTATTTGGTAGCTGTGATGTTTTACCCACCCATGAAATGCTTGTTTTCCTGCCTGATCTCTGTTTTTGATCTTTACTATTTGTTGTGTGGTTAGCTTATTTTTCACAGGCTTTATGAGCGTTTTGAACAGATTTGTTAGTTTTTTTTCACAGGGCCTTTTTTAAGTGTTAACTACGCCCTACGCATGGCCTCTTCCTGCACTTCAGTTTGCCTGCACACACCCGTCGCACTCTTTAGCGCTACACCTATCCGCTCACAGGTGCTGTTATAACCACTCCGAAATCTGTTCTGTCGACCCCGTGTTTAAAAAAATGTCTGGTAGACCTATCAATTGTTTGGGTCATTAATCAGGACAGCACACAGCAGTGGACAGATACAATAAGAGTGTGACAGAATTTACAGTGAGACATTTTTATTTGCTCCAAACTAAATGGTTGAGTCTATCAAAAAACTTCTGCTAACTTTTTGTTAGGACCATCTGAAGATGATCTATGTCAAATTTGGTGAAAATTGGATGACCCGTCTAGAAGGAATTCGAAAAAGTAGCTTTTTACCTAATGTCAAATATTTAACAAACTGTTTGATTGACAGCAGTGGTTCTAGAGGCAAAGTTGTTCAGAAAAAGGAGATCTAACAAATTATATGAATATTTTGTGTATTTGAACAATCGTGTGATATATATAAGGTGTAAAACCTGATTATGCCACCTATTGGCCAATTTCTTTCTTTCTTCTTCTAGGGCCATGAGTCAAACAGGCCAATCAAGTTTCGTTCCGATGAGCCTTTGTTAACATTGTCTAATAGATGCTAATAGAAGAAGTCTAATAGAAGTTGATTGGCTGATGGCAGCCATGTTTTTTGAGATACGCCAATTCCCTCATAGATATGGGTAGTACCTTGGGCAAAGACACTGCATGCCAAATTTCAAATCAGTCAGACTAATGGGTGCATAGTTACAGCCATTTTCATGTATTTTTTTCTGTTAAAGTGCCACCAAGTGGTCAAACTTCCCAATTTTTGCATTTTGACCAAAGATCGAGCTCATTCATATGTGTTCCAAGTTTGGTGAAGATTTGTCATTCCGTTCAAGAGTTATAGTCATTTTAGTAAAAGTGGCCCCACACACTTAGAACGTTTTTGCGTCCTGTTTCGACCAACAATGGAACTTGGTTTTGACAACTCTTGATAAAATAACTCCAGATAACTTTTCTGCATTGTTTTGTTTCCGATTGGGTAAGAAACCCAAGACTAGTTCACAAAAGTAGCTTTTTTTTATTTCTTTTTTTTATACATAATGTCAAATATTTAACAAACCATTTGTTTGACATCAGTGGTTCTAGAGGCAAAGTTGTTCAGAATGAGTAAGTCTAACAAATAATATGAATATTGTGTGAAAAATAGTCTGCTATGAGGGTTAAAAACCTCTAACACCACCTCACCGACCTCTAGAGCCATGAGTCAAACATGCCCATCAAGTTTTGTTCCAATCAGCCTTTGTTAACCTCGTCTAAAAGATGCTCAAAGTTGATTGGCTGAAGGTGGCTATGTTTTTAGAGATACGCCAAGATATCGATGACACCTTGTTCTAAGTTTGGTGAACATATGTCATTCTGTTCAAGAGTTATAGTAATTTTAGTAAAAGTGGCCCCACGCACTTTAAACATTTTAACCAACAATGGAACTTCAACTTGGTTTTGACAATTTTTGCTAATAAGACTCCAGAGAACTTTTCTTCATTGGTTTGGTTCTGATCGGTTGAAAAACCTAGGACTAGTTTGCAAAAATAGGTTTTGCAAAAATTTAAAATGGAAATTAAATCAGAGATAGCCATTTTGTTTTGATTGAGCCAAGCATTCCAATGATTATAAGACACTGCGAGTCAGTGACACATGGTCTAGGAATTATGAGCGATTTAACGTTTTCAATCACTGTATATACCCCCTATTAGCCGATTGGGGTGAGTCTTTTTTTACCAGTGTCTCTCCAAATTGAGCTCTATCATCTGGCCAAGTTTCAAATCTATGAATTTACATTTGGGCTTTGAGCTTGAACCCCTAATAAGCACTCAAATCAATTTTGTAATTTACAGATGATTTACTCACCCCCTTGTCATCCAAGATGTTCATGTCTGTCTTTCTTCAGGTGTAAAGAATTTTTTTTTTTTTTTTTTTTGAGGAAAACACTTAAGAATTTCTCTCCATATAGTGGACTTCTATGGTGCCCACGAGTTTGAACTTCCAAAATGCAGCTTAAATGCAGCTTCAAAGGGTTTTAAACGATCCAAGAGAAAGAAGGGTCTTATCTAGCAAAACAATTGGTTATCCCCCCCCCCCCCCCCCCCCAAAAAAAAAAAAACTTATATTACAACTTATATAGTTTTAGAACCTCAAATGCTTGTCTTGACTAGCTGAGATGGGAATTTTTCGACATACACTAACTGTCTTAAAACCGGAATACACAAAGTACACGCATTGAAGCTGCATTTTGGAAGTTCAAACTCGCGGCACCATAGAAGAAAAATCTGAAAATGTTTTCCTCAAAAAACGACATGAAGGACATGAACATCTTGGATGACAAGGGAGTGAGTAAATGTACAATTGTATAATCTGGAAGTGAACTTCTCCTTTAACATATTTAATTTATTCATCAATTCATGTTCAGACAGTTACTAAATGGACTAAGCTTTCACTTTAGAGCTTTCCTGTGTGACCCAGAACTGTTTTTGTACTAGACTTTGAGGCTTAGGGTTGAGACTCTCTGCACTGTGATATGAGGCATTGCAGAGCCTTGCATCAGAAGAATTTCTGTCACTGATGTGTAGAGGGAAGTGGCCACACAACATTCTCTCTGTAAGTGTTATTGTAGTTATTAATGAGTTTCACCCAATTTTATATAAGTACTGTTCCGAATAAGAGTCATGGATAGATAATATTTACAATAAAGGACTGAGTACACAGTTCTGCATTAGAGTTATGTTCACATTAACTATTAACTATTAGCGCAAATCTACTTTGTTGCGTGCTTCTCTTGTGACAACTTTTGATTCTCTGTAGGCGGTGTAGTTTTTGTGGCCAATGTGTTGTTTTGGTTGTTGCCCACTTTTGGAAGTGAGATTTCTGATCATTTTTGCTCTTTCTGCAGCAGTGACGTACTTCAAGCTGTGGTGTTAAATAGCCACAGAGGAAATACTATCAGTAGATGTCTTGTGCTCTTGAAAATGAGTGAAATATTTTCTGGTTTTTAAAGACAGAGCGGATTAGTGTTTTTAAAAACTGGAAAATATGGTCTCCCAGTGACTGACTGTTCTGCATCTCAGGCCCATGAAAAATATCCATAATGCGAATTTAAAAGTAAAGTGGATACATTTTCAATGTGTTTTTATTGGGCATTAAATAATAGCTTCTTTTGCAGCCCAATTATGTTTTTTGTTATGGTACACGTTGATATGGATGGTGTAATGTTGACACAGTACGTGCAGTGGTCATGGTGAAATTGACATTTTTTTCCTTTGATGTATTTATGGAACCAGTTTTAAAAAATCCCCAGTGATGTTTAATACATAGCCAAATGTCACCTCTGTTATATTTTTTTTAACTAGGTGTGTTATTCTCCAATAAGAAAGCTAAACTGAATGTAGAACAGCAGAACAGAAAACGGAAAGCATTTAATTGATTTATGCCGGGTGCAGGATGTAGTCTGATTTTTCTCCTCCTGTCTAATACTCACAACAAAAGGCTGGTGGTTTGTGGTCAAACTACTTTCTACTAAATCGTTCATTCTCAGGCCATCTCAATCCCTATCAACAGAGTGCAGTAAGACAGCTTTACCTCTTAAAACCTACCAGGTTCCTCTTTGTGCACAATCAAACAACAGCACAAATCCTGTTTGTAGCCACAAACCATTATGAACATGACTGATTTGGATGTTTGTGGGTGTGTAGTGAAGAAAGAAGAGCAATTTGATAATTGTAAAGTTTTTCTTTTTCCCTTTATGGAACGTTCTAAGTCAAATTAAAGTTAATTTATTTAAATATTTAGGAGATGGTTTTATCCAAAGTGAGTTGCATTTGAGGAATATCAGTTATGGTAGTAGTAGTACCAAAAAACAAGTTCAAAATTGCTCACATTTACAAAATATATACCATTCATCTGCAAATGTCGACGAGATTCATGTAACTAAGTTGTAAAGTTGTGCTTAAAAGATCAGCCACACTAAAGTCGGCTTAGTCATAACCTTAAAACAAAAGGACGGATGTCTCGTATCTGGTTGCTATTTAAATCACGTAGTTGCTAAACAGCGAGAGGTTTCCAATCAGCCGCATTTGCACCAAGCAAAACCATACTCGAACTAATCTCTCAACATCACAAAGTCATGAGTTGTCATACTTGTGGCCTCACTTGCCATTTTGACACCGTCTTCCGGTTTGTTCACTTTTTTCTTTCTGTAGCCTCTACAACCCACACATCAGCCCCTCTTCTATGTGCACTGCACGGATACCACATGAACACTGTATTCTCATTTTAAAAACTCTTGGTTGTTTTATACAGCAATTAGAGTAGAGGTGGAATGACTATATTGTGTACGGGACATAAAACAGAATGTTACTGATTGTGGTTAAACTGAAAGACCCATGAATATGTCTCTCCCCACATGTCTGTCTTTCTGAGGCAGAGTGTTTCAGGTAAGAGCGTATACAACTCCATCTACTGTGTGTTATACCACAGCAAACTTCTCAATTCAAAACTACAGTTCACACAAGGATTTTTTTTGTTATTTGCTTATAGTTGGCCATTTCATTTGCCCCCCTTTTTTGAGCATGAAGTTTCATTTTAATTTGATGGACTTGGAACATTGTATGATACATGGCTTATTCTTCCAGTGCAGGTGACCTGCTGACTATTACTTGCTTTTTAAATTAAAATGTTCATCATTTACTCACCCTCATGTTGTTCCAAAACTTTATGCATTTGTTTCTTTAAAATAACACAAAGGTGAATTTGAAGATTTCATACAATGTTGGTTGGTCTAAGGGATATGCCCAAATAATTAATGTCTTCGGAAAGGCACAGAAAACTATGGAAGCTATCTCACATTCTGACTTTTTTGCTCGCATTTGCCAGATAACGTCTCGTAAATCTGACTTTTTCCGAGTTGTGAGTTATAAAGTCAGAATTGTGTGATATAAACTCACAATTCTGACGTTTTTTCTCAGAATTGAATGATATAACCTGACTTCAACATGCAACTGAGTTAAGTCAGAATTGTAAGATATAAATGTGCAATTCTGAGGAAAAAAAAGTCATCTTTATTTTCAGAATTGCACATTTATGTCGCAATTCCGACTTAACTCACAACTGCATATTAAACTTGCAATTGAGAACATCAGTCATTTTCCCCCTCAAAATTGGGCTTTATAACTCGCACTTGCAGAATTGCAAGAATAAAAGTCAAAATTGCAAGATACAAACTCGCATTTGTGGAAAAAAAGGAAGAATTGCGAGATGTTAACTTGCATTTGCGAGAAAGTCAGAATAGTGAGTTTTTATCTCGAAATTCTGACTTTTTCTCACAATTGTGAGTTTATATTATGCAATTCTCAGAAAAAAAAAGTCCGAATTCTGGCTTTATATCTTGCAGTTCTGACTAACTCGTAATTGTGAGTTTATATCATGCAATTCTGGAAAAAAAAGTCATAACTGCAAGATACGAACTCGCATTTATGAAAAAAGTAAGAATTGCAAGATGTAAACTCGCATTTGAGAGGGGAAAAAAAGTCAGAATAGTATGTTTTTTTTTCTCGCAAATCTGATTTTCTCGCAATTGTGAGTATATCATGCAATTCTGAGGAAAAAAGTCAGAATTCTCACAGTTCTGACTTTATAACTCGCAATTGTGAATTTATATCACAATTCTGATAAAAAACGTCAGAGAGAAAAAAGTCAGATTTGCAAGATACAAACTCACGTTTGTGAGAATTTTTTGAATTGAGATGTAAATTTGTATTTGCGAGGGAAAAAGTCAGAATTGTTCGTTTTTGTCTTGCAATTCTAAGAAATGCGAGATACAAACTCGCATTTGTGAAAAAAATAAGAATTTTGAGATACAAACTCGCAATTGTGAAAAAGTAAGGAAACTTGCATGTGCGAGAAAAAAGTCTGAATAGTGAATATTTTTCTCACAATTCTGACTTTATTTCTCTCAATTGTTTGAGAAAAAACTGAATTGTGAGATACAAACTCACATTTGTGAAAAATTCAAATTACAAGATGTAAACCCGCATTTGCAAGAAAAAAGTCAGAATAGTGAATTTCTCTCGCAATTCTGACTTTTTCTCGCAATTGTTTATATTGCAATTCTGAGAAAAAACATCAGAGAAAAAAAGTCAGAATTACGAGATACAAACTCACATTTGTGAAAAAAAAGTATGAATTACGAGATGTAAACTCTCATTCGTGAGGAAAAAAGTCAGAAAAGTGAGTTATTTTGCAATTCTGACTTTTTGTCGCAATTGTTTTTAGATACAAACTCACATTTGTAATGTGAATTATGAGATGTAAACTCGCGTTTGCAAGAAAAAAGTCAGAATAGTGAGTTTTTATCTTGCAATTCTGACTTTTTCTCGCAATTGTGTTTATCATAAAATTCTGAGGAAAAAAGTCAGAATTGCAAGATACAAACTCACTATTCTGACTTTTTTCTCGCAAATGCGAGTTTACATCTCGTGATTCACTTTTTTTTTAACAAATGTGAGTTTGTATCTCGCAATACTGACTTTTCTCAGAATTGTGATGATAAGTCAGAATTGCAAGATAACTCACTTTTTGGACTTTTTTTTTCTCACGAATGCGAGAAAATTGCGAGATACAAATTCGCATTTGTGATAAAGTAAGAATTGCGAGATGTAAACTCTCATTCGCGATAAAGTCAATTGTGACTATAACTCGCAATTTATATCTCACAATTCTGACTTTATAACTTGCAATTGCGAGTTTATATCTCATAATTCTGAGAAAAAAAGTCTGAATTGTGAGAAAAAGTTGCATACTTTTTTTTTTTTTTTTTTAATTCAGTGGTGGAAACAGGCTTCCATAGAAAACGAATAACGCGTTTTACAAAACCACTGAAGTGACGTGGTTAACCGCTTGCTAGCGGTAGCCTGTTTCATCAGAGTACATAAAATTTTGCTTACCACATAAAAAGAGTAAGGAGAGGTGACTGATAGGACAGTGGCGAATGATTTGCAGATCCTGAGCACCACTGACAAACATCTAATCTTGTAAAATGTGAGGCAAGTACGAGTACAATCGAGCGCGCATTCAGAAGCGTTTTCAGTGCCCTGCATATTAATGGCGTCTCCTAGAATGACCACAATTTATAAACGAAATCTCATTTTTTTCCCTTTAGTGGTTTTGTAGTACACGTTTCCTTTCCAAAACACGTTTTTTAACAAAATGTCAGGTTTAAAACAACATGAAAGTGAGAAAATAAGAACAATTTTAATTTAGAAAACTCATTTAATACTTAAATGAGCATTTTGACCCCGTTCTATCCCACTATATGTTTGTTCAATTTTATAGTGCTGTTGCTGTTCAGAGATTGTACATTGGTGTGTCTTGCAACTGTTATCTTTCCTATCCTCGTCTTTTATGAAGAAATGGTTTCCTGGTGTTCATTTGCATGTTGTTATATGCAATGGCTGAGGTGTTAAAGTTTCACTTGTGCTGACGCCCGCTTTCTCTGCTCATAGATCCGATGTTTACGAGGGCAGCGCTTACCCGGCCAACCAAGTTTTGACGGGATTCATATCGTCAATCACTATGGAGGCGACAATGAATCCTACCAGTCCTCTGATGAAGACGGAGTGAAGCTGTCCCCCCAGCTGACCGGTCATCAGGTTCGAGGCCGGATCACACTACATCCAAACCTGGAGGACTCAGAAAGCGAGGGTGATGAGGAAGGTGACGCCCTACGACTTAGTGTACCCTCAAATGGCAGCCATAAGACAACTACAGTGTGATCATATGGACTGGTGAGACAAACTGCCAGTCTTCGAAGGTCTGGGAAGGAGAGTGTGACTCTAAGCCTGTCCTTATAAATCTGCCTACATTGTTGAGCATTGGACTCGAACTGGAGAACTTGATGGACTTATGGATTCATATCTTTCTTAAGGTCATGGTTTACATCTGCATTTGTTTTGTTTTTGCCAAAATGCGTCAGATGTTTGTCCTGGCACTTGTTTTTAATTTTTGCCTCGATAAAGAGGACTAATGGGCCTCTTTGAGGCCCTTATAATAAAAATCAACGTTTTGCAGCACGAGAATCCCAAACCTTAAAAAGGGGTGTTTCTAATACCCCGCGATTTTTTCACATTACGAAAAGCGACTTTGTATAGCATAGTGTTTTAAGATTTTGCATTGTCATAGCTTTTATTTTAAATAATCATCTTTTTTTTTCTTTTTAACAAACCACAAACCAGTAACTGCACCATTTTTGAGGGAAACGTATTACGGAACACTATCATCTTTACATGCACATTAAACCGTTCCATATTAATACAGTGGTGTCGTATTTTAAGTAAACAAGCCAGGCATGAATTATACGAATGGGTCTTGAACACATTAAGTGTGGGTCAAGGAACCAGCATCTGTGTAAATATGTACATGTTTTGATTTTTTTTTCATCTCCATTATTACTTGAAAATATGTATTCATTGGATGTCATGTCTATATTGTAATGTATTGTACAGTTGAGTTCAAAGGGATGTATTACTGAATTTGGGAGGTTTTTGGAGGCAACAGCTTTTCCTGGCACGCTGTCCAGTAACTTTTCTGTACTGTAGCTTTGATGTCGTCAGTTCTCCATTTTTGTGCCTGGAAACATTCTCTGAAATTCTTGCTGATTTACAATATTTTCTACAGTATGTGGTATGCTAAGCATGTTATGAATCATGAATACCTGCAAGCTGATGGAACCAGAGGCATGAAGAGTTGGAACAATGTTCTCGTTTTTTGATTATTTTGGCCTTCCTTAAGCCACGCATTTTACATCCATATTTGTACCAACTGGCTTCTGAATCAGTTTGCTTTTTTTGCACAGATGACATGCATATCACTTCACAACAATCGGAAATACTACTATACCGTTTATGGCAATATATTTAATTGAGCTTCACTATTCTTTGTTGTTCTCCTCCAATGAGTCCCAGTGGTTCAAGACTTTGGAAGTCATCTTCAAAGCAGAGGAATGAAGTTATTTCATATCAAAATGCTATTTCTAATGTTATGCTTGGTTGGAGATGAATAGCACCTGAGAGCAAGCCTTAAAACCCATTATGATGGATGTATGATGGAAGTTGGTACACTATTTGCCCACCTTTTCAAATGGCTACAAAATAAAGACTTTGCGAAGCAAACTTGCAAAGCACAAAACACTAAAGTGGTTTAAAGCAATTAAGTAAAAACGTTATTTAATACATCTAAAGTAAAACCTTGCGAAATTGAATTCCTGTGGAATGTTCCTGTGGGCATTAGAGGCTTTACAGACCGTTGACAATGCAAGAAAAGTGTCTTGAAGATGATGGATGTGTTGATTTAGATCACAATAAAAATATCATTTGATATTGGCCTGTCATGTTTTATTCGCTTTTTTAGTTAGTCATTGGTTAATAAGTAGTTTGATGAATCGTAAATGTTGTTTTAGTTATTTAAATAACATTTAATACGATACAATTTAGCAAATTATTTTCTATAGAACTCCAAAAAAAAAAAAAAAATCTGGAACAATATTTGAACGTGTTTTTTCCATTGAGCTATTTAAATTTTATATAACGCTGTTATGACAAACAAAAATCTTTCACGCTTCAAGCATTACGCTTAAATAAACATCTGCTTTAGGTACAGCCCTCCTCACAGCGGATTGCTATTGAGATGTGTCGCAAATAACGTTCAGGAAGCTTTTTTGTCTGCTCTTACGCTTAAAAACCCTGAGATGACATGGGTTGCGCGCTCTTTCCTTAAACTAAAACTCCACGACTATACTGAATTCATCTTACAACGAATTGTTTGATCAGGTAAGCACTGTAATTCCTGTTGGCAAATGAGCCCCTATTAAATTTAAAGTGATGGATAGGTATAAAACGTAAATCTTAAATCAGGGTTTCGCTAAGAGCAAAATCACAGTACGCGCGTTTCCAGTTTACTTGAAGTTTCATACTGTACCTACGATTTTAACATTAATAAAACACATTGACTCATCTCAGCATTGTTTATCAGTGCAAAGCAAACCTTTTCATTCACAACAATTGGCATTTTGTAAATTGTGTTATTAGTTTGTCAGGAGGAACAGAGCAAAGCCTCGCGTTATGGTATAGCGTTTTTGGTATCTTTTCTTAATAATCTCATCCTTACATTACAAATCATATTTAGGAAAAAAAAATGAAGCAACAAGTCTAAAGATTGTATTGTTACTTTCTATTTTCTAGCTTATTTTACGCTAAAGCGATTCTGGGAACGGCATAGAAGTAGGCTATTTGGAGCTGAGATTCAGTTTTCCCCTCCGTTATTTAGCCTATAGTTTTAGGTTTATATCACTTTCATTATTTAGGATAAATATAACTGTATAAAGGACTATGATTCTCGTGATGAAGCACAAAGCATAAGTGAGATAATGTTTAAACATCAGTCAAGATATTGCCTATGTCCTTACATTATCGGTATCCTATCTACCGGATGCCTTGAGGTGGCATGTCTAATCGACGGATTGCACATTGAGCTTTGATTTCCTGGGCTTCGCTGTTGGCCAGTAGCCTACAAACGAAATCTACTCCAGATCCTGGATTGTGCGATTGTAGGTATCCTATCAGTGTAGAATAGCTACTGATGGGCGAGACAGGTTTCATAAACTCATACAGCGTGGTCAAACAGTGATCGAAAAACGTCCAAATGACATCTTGAAGCATTAACTTACAACGGTTTGCCTTCATCAGTTGACAGCTTTTTTTTTTTTTTTTTAAACTGCGTTCTAGGTAAGTGAAGTGAAGCGATTAATTTAGGAGACGGCTGTCACGAGTCAAAGGCAGGTGAGACGTAGACTGATGGCCTGGCTGTATGGGCTCCCACTGATTGTCTGCCGCACGAGTTGAATGCGTGTCCCTGTTGTGTCCACGACAGATCACCAGCGTCCACTCTGAACAAGGCAGCTCTGTTTACTGAGCAGCCACGAAACTCGAGAACGCCGTGACCCCGCTGGCGTGTGGACAGCTTTATTTCAGGGCTACAAAAACCAAGTTTTACTTTGTGAAAAAAATCCGATTAAAAATCCAAGAGTGGCATTTTAAGATGTTTAACTTTAAGGAGCATTTTAAATTCGGGTGTTAACTAGACTTTGTAGGCTATAACTTCAATTCCACAAAATGGTTTATTTTCATTTTGAAAATGTAAATAATTATTTCTCCATCTCAAATGTTTAATATATGCTGACAATAGCCTTCAAAACTGGGTTGATGGTAACAGTTGTTTTGTTAATCTAGCCGTTTTTTGCCTTGCGTTCACGGTCAAGACAGTTCAATTTTTTTCTTTACAAAATCATAACAGGGTTGACTAATCTAAGATCAAAACTACTCTTGACAAACGTAACAAAACTAGACAAAGTCATTAAGAGAGGAGACGTTTCTTTGAATTGTTGAGGGTGAACTCTCAGAAATAAAGGTACGAAAGCTGTCACTGGGGCAGTACTTTAAAGGTTCACATTAGAACCTTCACAATAATGCCCCAATGACCGCTTTTTTACCTTTATTTCTGAGAGTGTGTCATTATGATGACGTATAGATTTGGCAGAAATTACAGAATTGTATATGAGGGGGCGTGGTGACAATAAAAAGTTGACATCCTGAAACTAAAATCTAAAAAAAATATTTAGAGTTAGGCTAAAGGAACACCGCAAAATTACAGCTCTAATTTCATTAGAACATCAATACATCTTTATTTTACTATTTTAAATCTAAGTGTGGATTTGCGAAAACAGCAAACGAAAAATGAATGTAAAACAAAAGTTGTGTTAGCGTTTACAGGTATGTGACGCTGGACCACAAAACCAGACATAAGGGTAATTTTTTTGAAAGATGAACAAATAAGCTTTCCATTGATGTATGGCTTGTTCGGATTGGGCCATATTTGGTACAACTATTTTGAAAATGTGAGGGTGCAAAAAAACTAAATACTGAGAAAATCGCCTTTAAAGTTGTCCGAATGAAGTAGGCTATTCAGCAATGCATATTACTAATCAAAAATTCAGTTTTAATATATTTACGGAAGGAAATTTATTAAATATCTTCATGGAACATGATCTTTATTTAATATCCTAATTATTTTTGGCATAAAAGAAAAGTCGATAATTTTGACCCACATTGTATTGTCGGCGATTGCTACAAATATACCCCAGCGACTTATGACTGGTTTGTGGTTGCCTACTGGTTTTGTAGTCATATATATATATAAGGACACTAAATGCATCTTTGTGGATCATCCATCAATGATATATCTATTCATATAGTGTTAACAAAACACAAAATAAATAATGTAAGCGGAAATTGTAATACAATTTTATTTGTTCCGAAGTTTGTTACCAGATAGTTTTTAATACACGAACCTGCACAAATCATGAGTCTATAAAATGGAGAAGGCACAGGCTGGGTTGCCGTCTCCGCGTTTCCTCTCCCCCTGCAGCTAGGGATTGAGTAACACATTGATAAAACAGTGTATCACTTATCCTGATAGTCACGGTTTCCCCCCGGGAACCTGTCTGTCCTCTCATAGAGGGGCGGACCAATCACAGGCCTAAGGCTTGGTAGTCGTTCCTTTAAAGCACCTGTCTTCATAACACCTGGCAGACGAGAGAATTGCTTTACGCATGCTCCCACTCGGCCATATCCTCTATACAGACGCGCCGCTCAACCAATGGTCTTCAAATCTTTTCAGAGATAAAAAAGCCGCCGCATCCGTGGATCTGACAGATTGCCTGATCTTCACTAATGACTGAGGACATAGGAGGAAGGAACCAGAAGAGAAACAATGCCTAGGTCTTTCTTGGTGAAGAGCAAAAAAGCACACAGCTACCACCAGCCACGAACTCTGGAGGATGACTACAGCAGACTTGATACTATTTTAGCTCATATATGTGCAGGTATGTCAAAATCATATCGATTTGTTGATAATGTAGAATGGATAACCATAACCCTGACACTTTTATCATGTTTTTTTTTTCTTTTGAAAACTATTTGTTTTCTTCATACCATTTAAATAAAGAAAGAAATGGTAAAATAGCGGGCGTATACGACTAGTTTTTACATTCGTGTTGGGAAATTCTAGAATTTGGTTGCCACAGTAAAACATAGTTCCCAGTTGTTCCTAGACAGTTGTGAGGCAAATATTTTATACAGTTGTGGTTTTGACGAAAAAAAAAATCAAAATCTCATAACAGAAAGCAAAACTTCAGACCAGTCAGAATGCTGTACGGATGCCCTCACAGGCGACACGGCTGGCGCTTGTTCACCGGACTCTCACCTGGTGGATCAAGCGGATCTTTCTTCCAAGTCTCCTCTCAGCTGTGAGGAAAGCGTGTGCGACCGTTCCTCAGATTACGAAGACTTTTGGCGACCTCCATCACCATCAGCATCACCGGGTATGGATAGATTTAGTATTGTATTTAAGATATCTGAAGCTTATCAAATTTCATGCACTGGGTGTCTGTTTCATGCAACCTGTCAACCTGTTTTTAAACGTTTTGTTTTTTACCAAAACATTTTACTTGTTGATGGAAATTATTTGCATGAGTGATAACAATTAGGCTGGTCGGGCACTTTTCGTTCATTTCTGATCATATCAGACGAAATTTTAAAACAATAACGTTAATCAAAAAAAAAAAATCTTTTGTGTTTTTAAAAGTAGCATATTTAAGATATTTGCGAAATAAACCTCAATAGATTGTGGCACAAATTATACGTTATCCTACACTCTTCAATAAAAGGTTCTTCATGGGCATCGATGGTTCCAAGACATCAGTGAAACCTTTCAAATGCAGAAAATGTGCTTTATAGTCGAAAAAGGTTTTTTTATTATGTTTTTCAAATTGGTTCTTAAGAATTGTGCATTGAAAGGTTCTTTGAAAAATCAAAAATCTATGGCATCACTGCAAAAACACCCTTTTGGAACCTTTATTTTTAGACACAGTATAATCACAAACATATTTATTTAAAACGGAGAAATCATTAAATACTCGATTTTGGTTCTTTAACAGAGTCAGAAAAGTCCTTTTCCCCCTCCGTTGAAGAAACACAGCCCTTCGCCGTCCCCTTCAGGCCTTACGCATGGAGCAGGTACTCGGGATGTGAAATCAGACAGCTGGTACAGCATACTCTCAACCGTCACCACTCTCTGGATCTCGAACGGCCTAGTCCTCCAGCCTTTTACAACGACCGTGTGGTCGAGTCCTCTCTTTTCACTGAAAGGGGATCTGGCGCCGGCATTTACAACAGTTATGGTTCCACTGCCACCTTATTCGAGCGCGCCACTGCCTCAGGACTTTATGAAGACAGCAGCATACTGGGAAAAGGAACTGAGATGAAATCCAGCACTGATGTGATGTGCAGTCGTCTCCTGCTAAATGGCGCTTTTAAATGTATCAAATGCAGCAAGGTAATGTAAATAGAGCAAAAATCTCGCTCGGGTTTTTTATAAATCATGACTAGACATTATTAAACCAACTCATATCCGTCCCACAGGTGTTTTCTACACCACACGGGTTGGAAGTTCACGTCCGGAGGTCGCATAGTGGAACAAGACCTTTTGCTTGCGACATCTGCGGGAAAACGTTCGGACACGCTGTCAGTCTGGAACAACACAGAGCTGTTCACTCACAGGTAGAGTGCTCGAATTTTCTTCTAATTTAGGGTGTTAGAATGCAAAATTGAATTTGTAAAAACACGCTTTTTATCTCACAGGAGAGAAGCTTTGATTGTAAAATCTGTGGGAAGAGTTTTAAAAGATCGTCTACGTTGTCCACTCATCTCCTCATACACTCCGATACACGACCCTATCCTTGCCAGTACTGCGGAAAGAGATTTCACCAGAAGTCAGATATGAAGAAACACACCTTTATCCACACAGGTAAGCTAAATACATGTGTACAACATAAAGAACCTTATCTATAGAAATAGAACGCTGACGAATGGATTTTGTCTCCCAGGGGAGAAGCCACACAAATGTCAGGTGTGTGGGAAAGCGTTCAGTCAGAGCTCCAATCTGATAACACACAGTCGAAAACACACTGGATTCAAACCGTTTGGATGTGACCTCTGCGGCAAAGGATTCCAGCGCAAGGTCGATTTAAGAAGACACAAGGAAACACAACACGGACTGAAGTGAGGAATCATGCGAGGACTTTACCAAACACTATTGGACAACCCGTCGGGACTATAATAGTCTTTTTAATTTAACAAGCTACAAATGCTCATTCATAAAACATTAAATCAGTGTTTTAGAGAAGGCGACTAATAGCGTTTACATTAGTTGTAGAGCTGTTTATGCTTTGTGAGATTTGCCTACGAGTCAGCAGCAGGCCAGCAGGTCTGGCAGCTTTCATGGTGATGTTATACAGGGTATCACAGGGTATCTTGATGCAAATCAATAGCCCGCTGCAGAGACATGCCAGGCATCGTGTCTGAACCCAAAATATTATCACCAAAATAATCAGGGACGAAATACAACCGCCGCGAGAAAGGACACTGTATCACCCAAAATATCAGCTGAAGGAGAGAAAAATCACCGCATCTCAAAAGAATGTCACTTCGTTTTCAACGCTGCAAAGGGAATGCTGGCAAAACAAGCACTACAATAGACTGCGAGATTTCATCAATAAAAGGATTGTTTGTGTACTATAGCCCAACTTAAATGATTTGGCAACTTATCGAAGCTTTTCCATTCATCATTTTTTCCTTTTTCTAGTAGGTTCGTTTTCTTTGGCGTAAATAAACAAATATTCAATTGTCTATACCTTTTAAACTAAATTAAATCGATAAATTAAATTAAACTTGTTTTATATCATTTACACTATTTATTTGAATAAAGAATATTACGAAAAGATATTTCTAGTGTGTATTTTGTTCTTTTTTTGTGTAACCAAAGTTTGTATATTGTTTCATACAGATTTATACAATCTCTGAAAGTAGTGCGCGGAACGAATAATTTATTCATTTCATGACTGTAAATGAAAACATTTCATTATTTCAAGGATTCAGTATTTCATTATTTGTTTAAAATAAAAATGATTTCATCGAAACAGCTTTGGGAAATTCCAAATGTTTTTCGCAATCAGTTCATTCGCATCTTAGACCATTTTCAAGACACATTGGAAAGACCAATAATTAGGTTACTTGGAAATCGGGAATTGTTTTCTATTATAAAGGAGAGGGAAGAGATAAATATGGAGAAATAAAGAGGATTGATCAACTATGTCTCATGTATTTAAATAAAAACAATAAAATCTCGTAGCCTACTAATTTACTGCAGACCGCAAAACAAGTGTCACAAACAGATAAAGTGAAAACCAAGAATAATTATGCATTCATAAAAAGACAAAAAATCTTTTAATCTTTTTTACATTTGTCCATTTGGATTCAGACGCTGGATTGTCAACTTTTCCAACGATTTATTGGACAGTTCGAGAAATGAATGTCACATATAAAATAATTTGAACACTACGATTTATACGGTTTATTTACTTAAATGAATTTAGAATTAACTACAGAAACTATGAATAACTAGGACAGTTATATGATTAATTAGTCATCACAACAGAATAAATCTAACCAAAAATCTTATTTTTTAATCGAAATTTAGCTAATTATAGCCTACGCGGTTTTTTTTTTTGAAAACAGATGCAGATGTCGTCAGATCAAACGTCTAGTTGTTTTTTAGTTAGCTTATCTGACCATGAAAATAATTATCCACTTTTATTTACACTCTAAACACTCTTGGATCTCTCCTGTTAACCAAACTGAGTGTAAATAAAGGGAGTTTATTCAGCAGAAACAGTTCACTCTATAGGGCGGAACAATAGGGCGGCTCAGTGCATTCTGCTTCCCTGCAGTCTAAAATGGCCCCGGGGTATAACGTCAACTTTTCAAGGGATCCGGCACAGTGAAGGTAAATAATGTACGTTGTAAAATCTGTTTCCAACAACGCAACCGCCCTATATAGGCTAAGCCTGATAAAAGAAAATCGTAATTTCTCATTTTCCAAAAGTAGGCTACCCTCAACATTTTCCGCGATCAAATTATTTGTTAGACTCACAATTTTTTTACATAGTCGGAAGACACAATCAAAGAACACTAAGCACAGACTGAAATCACTGACTTTTTATGGCTCAAATCTTAGTGCATTTAAGCCCGCGAAAATGCTTAATATTTTAAAACCCTTAAGATTTGACTGCAGGGAACATGAAAATGCATATTTATTCTACAGAAAAGAGAGGTAAACTGTGGGATTTCCATGTGCCGCTGCTGTTTGGAAAATCGAACATGACTGAGGAATCTGAGGACAATTTTTGACTTTATTAACAGCTAATAACAAGGCAGATTGTCAGACTGACAGTAATATTCCAAGACATCATTTAAAATGCAGCATTAGATATTTCCTTGTTAGAGAACATTAGAGTGGTGACCGTGTGGCAGTGCAGTGGGTATAATGGAGTGCTGCAGGGACTGTACTGCCTTAACCTAGGTCAGTATCCACCGCAGCTGTTTCAATCCTCTGCAGTTCACTCAGAGGGAAAATGCAAGCTTCAAGTGGACCATTAGGCCAGGCCAGATTTCAGTGAGGGTTTTAAGACCGTTGCCCCACAGCCTCCAGGCATATCAAATATAAATAGAAGAAGTCCTGGAAAGAGCCCAATCAATTTCAGTGGGCGAGTAATCAGAGCACTTCAGTCTTTGGTTTATAAGCACACACACCTACACTAAAAACAAAACAAAACAAGGGTTGCAATAATCTGTCTGGTAAATAAAAACAAAGATAGAAAGAGTTCATACATGAAAATATCCACATGGTGGTCTATTAAAGAAAGTTTCATTTCATGGTTTGGTTTATCTAAAATTAATGCCAGTTACAAATAAAATATGAAGGATATCTCAAGTTTTGCTTAGGTTTTAGATGAGAGACCCAGTTTTTAATTTAAGAATCAGGCATCACAGCAATTCAATACCTTGAAGCGACGGTTTACCCGAAAAGTCATTATTCTGTTATTGTCTTTGTTTACTCACCCTCATGTTGTTCCAAACTTCTTTTGCGGATACAAAAGCAGATATTTTGATGAACCAAACCATGTTGGTTACCACTGACTTACATTTTATGTGCAAAAGAAGAAGAAAAAAAAACACTAAGACATTTCTCAAAATATCGTCTTTATGTTTGACAGAAGAAAGAAAGTCATAGAAGTTTGGAATGACAATGACAGTTAGTAAATGTGAGTAAAAAACTTTGTTTTTTGGATAAACTACTTTTTTTTTTTTTTAGCAAATACAACCCTTTTGAAGTACCAAAATGAAAAAAAGTGCCCCGTAAATTTAATTAAACAATGTATTACGGCTGTCATGATTAAAATGAATGAAAAATGTTAATTTGTGCAATTACATTTCAGGCCAGTTTTACTAAAAGCTTGCGCCAGCGCAAACTGTCTTTTGGTGTTTAAATGGTACTGTCATGATTTACTTAATACGCGCAGCGAAGAGTTAGCGCTGAAAAGAAGTACCTGACCTTACTAAATATGCGTTCGCAGCAAAATTTTCCCCTCCCATCGGCGCTTTCATGGAATTGAGCTCTAACGCTAATTTGCCCTGTTTAGTAAAACTGGCCCTTAGATTTCTTCACTGCATCAAATTGTTTTAAGTGCTGTTTTGTGCAGCGTTGAGAGTTATAACCAATCAAATGCATTTCTGTTGAACCTAGGAATGCATTGGCCAATCAGAGGCGCTTAGATTACTTAAAACAATGGAGCTGTGTTCAGTGCACATGCTCGCAAATTTCCTCATCATAAACAACACAGTGCAGATACGATTTAAATAAAATGTTAATTTTGTAGTTTCACTGATAATAACGGGTGTTTTGCATAATTTGCGCTGGAACAGACTAATGCATGGACCAACAAAAACATACACAAACAAAAACGTTTTTATATTATTGCTTTCTATATCGATATTATTAACAATCATTATTACAATATAAATCTATGAGCTCGGTTTTTTTTTACATGTATAATTTAGATAACATTTTAAACAGTCTATATTGAAAACATTTCAAATATTGGTTAAAATAATTGGGTATATTTAAGTACTTGAAATTAAAGACAACACAGTATAGTGATAATAATAAGGTGATTATTAAAATTGCCCTTACAAATGTAAAAAAAAAAAAAAAAACCTGGAAATCAATTCCAGTGGTCAAATATAAACAGGTAAGTACTGTATGGATCACCAATGACACATATTTTGGTTTTTATCAAAGATAAGTGACAGAAGAAATGCAGGGTGTCTGAAACCCATGTGAAGGGATAGCAGTGGAAGGTCTCAGGGAGACAGGGCTCAGATACTGTGTTCTTTTGTTGTGGCGCTTTATTCATTATTTACTTGATCTGAAAAATAGACTGCAAGACAACTGCACAGCTGTCATCAGGCAGTAGGGTGAGGATACAAATTATTCATGATTTTAGAGAGAAAGGTAGATAGAATAAAAAGAGAGAGAAAAAAAAAACATAACAGGGAATTTGCTTGGCAGGGATGACAGACCCTCACACTATGTGAGAAGAACAATTTGCACAAGTTTTCATGAATTATACTCGAGGAAATTTATAAATTGTAAATTTTAATGGCAGAATTGTTTAAATATGAAATTTTCATTAAGAATGTTATTTATATGAGATCTAAAAACTAAAAAATGCACATACATACACACATTATGAAACAATGAATAAAACAGATTTGTAAAAAAATTAGTGTGAAGACTATACAAATATGACTTTTATTACAGAATATACAATGTGCTGAAAAAATCAATGTACACATATTAACTCTATTATTTATACTTACTGAAATGTGACCCTGGACTACAAAACCAGTCATTGAGATTTATACATTATAATTTTTGCTGAATAAATTATTTTGCCGAGATACAACTATTTAAAAATCTGGAATCTGAGGGTGCAAAAAAAATCTAAACATTGAGTAAATCGTTTTCAGAGTTTTCCAAATGAAGTTCTTAGCAATGCATATTACCAATCAAAAATTAGATTTTGATATTATTAGTCCTTATTACAATATAAATCTTAAAAAAAAATTTTTTTGGTCATAACATTGCAGCTCTATGAGCTCCTGTTTTTTTACATGTATAATTTAGATACAATTTTAAACAGTCTATATTGACAACATTTCAAATATTGATTAAAGTAACTGGGTATATTTAAGTACTTGAAATTAAAGACAACACAGTATAGTGATTAGAATGATAAGGTGATTATTAAAATTGCCCTTACAAATGTAAAAAAAGTACCCCTGGAAATCAATTCCTGTGTTCAGATATGAACAGGTAAGTACTGAATGGATCACCAATGACACATATTTTGGTTTTTATCAAAGATGAATTACTCAGCAGTCCCTCATTCAGCCTGATGAACACAAATTAAAACTGACGCACTGAGTAAAACAAATAAATCAAAGAATAAAGTAATCTCAACAGCAAAGTCTGATTTGCCTTAAATTCTGCATCAGGTTACAGTGTGTGAAGCCATCAGTGTACAGTGTGTGTCTGCTCCTATTCATTCTATTCCAGCTTGACATGACACCTCCGTACAGACTCAAGGGAAAAAGGAGCATTTTTCCAGTCTGCTCTGGGATGTCCCAGCTGAGCCTGAGTAGCACGCTTTTACTGCTCAAACGCCACACACTTTTGTTTCGAAGTCCTTGTTGTTTTCAGGACTGTTTAACAAGGTAAGTCTCCCAAGTCCCGGCACGCTCTAAAGCCAGTCACGCTGAAGAGCCCATTGGGGTTGAAGTATGTGTGTGTGAGAGAGTGTAACAGGGAAAAGCTAAGTGTGTGGGGTCTTAGTAAAAATGGGTAAGACCAGTGGCGATTGCCACAATTGGGAGACATTAGACCTGGGTGAGCGGCCAAATGCGAGCTGACGTTTTCCTTCAGGTTTAAGGCCCTGAAAGCTTTTCCATTAGTTATCTCGCAGAGGGGCCCACCAACCCCTGCACAGCACGCAGTCGGCCTAGACAGCCCCCACCAGCTGCTGAAAGGTGGGTGCAGTAGGTCGCTGCTCATTTAAAGACATGTTTATCTGCTTCATTTAGCATTACATATCACTACCATGGATGCTAGCTGTCGCTCAACAGGAGACGCAAAGGGATGTTTCATTTGTTTCAGTTTTCTCTGGACTTGTAAAAAATTAGTTTTAAATATTATGTTAATAATATGTGACCATGGTCCACAAAGCCAGTCATAAGGGTAAAATTTTTTTAATTGATATTCATACATAATCTGAAAGCTGAATAAATAAGTGTTCCACTGATGTATAGTTTGTTAGAAAAGGACAATATTTGAAGGATATACATTTGAATGACGTTCTTAGCTATCCATATTACCAATCAAAAAATAGGTTTTGATATTTAAGGTAGAAAATTTACAAAATATCTTCACTTAATATCCTAATGATTTTTGGCATAAAAGAAAATCGATAATTTTGATTCATACAAATGTATTTTTTGCTATTGCTGCAAATATACCCATGCTACTTAGCAATGAAGTCAATTCTACTCCGAACCATCCCTTTAAGACTGGTTTTATGATCAAGGGTCACATATATGAATAAAATGCTAGATATGATGTAAATAGTATGTACAGTGCCTTGCGAAATTATTCATACCCCTTCATTTTTTCACATTTTGTTATGTTGCTGCCTTATGTTAAACTACTTTAAATTACTTTTTCCCCACATCAATCTACACTCCCTACTCCATAATGTCAAAGCAAAAAATAGGTTTTTAACATTTGTGCAAATTTATTAAAAATAAAACACTGAAAAGATCCCGTTGCGTAAGTATTCATACCCTTTTCTGGATAATTGCCAAATGCAGATGGGCAAAGCTTGTCACATCATACCCAATTTTACAAATTTATTAAAAATAAAACACTGAAAAAAGTACATTGCATAAGTATTCATACCCTTAACTCAGTACATAGTTGAAGCACCTTTACAGCCTCAAGTCTTTTTGGGTATGATGTGACAAGCTTTGCACATCTGCATTTGGCAATTATCTGCCATTCTTTGCCTCACCTTTTCACCTCTCAAGCTCTGTCAGCTTGGATGGGGGCTGGCAGACATTTTCTAGAGTCCTAGTTGTTCCAGTTGTCTTCCATTATGGATAATGCTTCTGTGAACCTTCAATGCAACCTTTATGACCCTCCATAGACGATATATATATAAACTAAGAGACACTGACGTTCAATGTCAGAAATTGTTTAATAGTAGTTTCTTTATTTTTTCTAAATTTTGCACAAAAAGGGTATTCTTTTAGCTTCATAACATTAAGTTTGAATAATATCACAAGGACTATTTTAAAGGGACCTATTATGCAAAAATCACTTTTTAAGGTGTTTGAATACAGTTGTGGATGGAGGGTGTGAAAACAACCTGCCTATAATAGCAAAAATCCACCCACTCTTTTTTTTTTTATAATCCCAATAAATCATTGTCTCTCTGAGCACACGATTGCTCCCTACATATACACCGTTGTAGAGCGAAATCCCACCCATTTGTGATGACACAATTAGCATAGATACAGCCCTGAGTGAGAAGCAGCAGTCCGCCATTACTGTTTTCTTGCTGTAGCTGCTGGAGATATACAATGTTAGTGCTAAAGAGGCATTACAAATGTTGTTTTAAAATGCACCAACATACATAGGAGTCTCCACAGACTTCCTTCATCTGTGCCGCTGAGGACACTGTGGTTAACTTCTATTTTTACAAGGAAATGACAAAAAGTCATCCTCGACTAAAGATTTTTCTGGTTGACTAGTAGTTGTTCGTTTTAAGCATTAGTCGACTATTAGTCGCACGTTTATTAATAATCCATATAAATCATAACAATGAGCCATTAATTTCCTACATAGCCTAATAAGTGCTCAAGAAAAAAAAGCTTGCAACAAAGCGACGGCAGATATAATAATTATGAATGTTTCAGGAAAAAGCAGCAAGGAGACTGCATTAATGTTTTAATAATTTATTGTTAAACTAAAACTTTCTTTGTGTTTGGCCTAAGAGATGAATTTGGCAACACTGACGCTATATCTCTGCAGTAGTCAACGCGCCTATATGCATGTTTCATACGGACTACATAATCTGAGAATATTTGTTTTCCATTTTCAATTAGTTCATTTGAAAGTAGACGTTTCACTCTATGGAGATATAGTTTTCATGTCTGTAAGGCAAGTATACATGGAGTTTAGAAGTTTTGTGCTCAAGTTCACAGAGACAGTAGAAAGCGCATCATGTTTGCGTTCATTATTTTTAGGGGTGGGCATAGATTAATTTTTTTAATCTAGATTAATCTAGATTAAATTTTGGAATTAATCTAGATTAATCTAGATTAAAATGGCTAATTTGAATTCTGCTGAAGGCATTCAGAATATGTGTGCTACCCAAATAATGATTTAAAGTCTTTGAGAATGGATCATAAAGCTCATAAAGCTGTTCTATGATAATTTGTTGATGAAAATAAATTATGTTCAATTAGATGTACTTGTGTTTACTAACTAACTAACAATGAAATTATTTTTTCTCCCTATTAGATTGTGTTTTTTTTAACGTCAACACCTACCCAGCCCATTACATGTTACACCGTACTTTTATTTTGACAGGTTGCCGTGAAGTTTCTGTGTCATACAGTATGATATGATGCTAGTTTTCTCAAATGAAACGGTAAAAGTGACACTCACAGCAGTTTGGGAGATTGAGTTTATCTGTTCATGTGAGATGAAAATGCCAAAAATTACCGGGAGCGTCACGTGTGTTTCAGTATGCGTGTAGTAAAAGCTCGTCTCCGCAATGCATACATACAGCTAGGCAAACGGAACATATCGGATTCATATTAAAACGGTCTTTTTGCATTTCAGTTTTCACATACACTAGTCCATATCGCGATTTGAATTAAGTGACTGACCAACATTTGATTTATGAATCCAAAAAACGACGAATTTACGTGGCATTTCGCGCTATAGTAGATTCGGTTTTTATGAATGGAGGACGACGCGATCCCGTCTGTGTTTTGGCGGAGGAGACTTAAACGCGCGACCATATTCTACAGTCTTCGGTATACATCCGCGTTAAACTATCAAGGTGAAAGTCATCATAGCTTGCGTAGTTTAGACCCAGCTCCCAACCCAATTTTGAGAATAGATTAACGGCGATATTTTTTTTATCGCGCGATAAGAGTTTCACGTTAACGCAGCACGTTAACGCCGATAACGGCCCACCACTAATTATTTTACAAAAGTGCAAAATTTCGTAGTTATTCTTTGTGCACACAAATAAACGTAAAGTCTTTACAGATTCGAAAGATGTACTACTTTTATTTGTATGACCAAAAATGAAGTATTTTAAGAGCAAGTGACCTCACATGTTTGTTTTTTACATTTCTGAAAGAGCTTCTTGGCACTCTGTAAGCCTAATGTTGCTACCACTGTATCTGTCTGTTTTCACTGGTGTTGCCTTCACATGCTACCAGAATGATCGTAAATAGAAATGTTGTAGTTAAAAATTGCATATCAAAAGCATTGTGAAGTCGACCGCTTAAATTTGTCGAGATCATAATCACAAGTAGGACTTATAAAGTTTGTGATGACATGTGATAGCACCATGAGACCAGCTATGTCGTAATTTTTCTGTGTAATTCATAAATGCGCATTTATTATGCACAGTACAATCAGATGACTGACTTTTAAACCAATTTAAGGCTTAACACTGCTACTGAGAACATGTGAGATTGTCCTATTTTGTTTTTGCTGGCTGTTGAAGCTCCGCCCTCTTCTGAAAAGGGGTCTGGGAGAACCAGCTCATTTGCATTTAAAGGGCCAAACACAAAAACAGCGCGTTTTGACAGGTTATCAAAAAAATATCTGTCAGGTGTTTTGAGCTAAAACTTCACATGGGGACATCAGATACTTATCTTGTAAAAAGGGGCATAATAAGTCACCTTTTAATTATGTTTTTACTACATTGTTAAAATAGGGAATGCCAGGGAACATTTCAGTTGCATTGCTGTCTATGCAGGTCAGAAAATGCTCAGATATTATCAAAAACATCTTAATTTGTGTTATGAAGATGAATGAAGATCAGGTTTGGAATGACATGAGGGTGAGTATTTTCATTTTTTGAGTGAACTTTCCCTTTAAGGATTACGAAAACAATGGAAGATATGTTGAGATGTGACTGAGACTACATTAAGAACTAAACACTCTAAATGGACATTTTGCATAAATCTACCTCCCCTACCCCCATTAATAAGTCAAATTTCCATGACATTCTATCTAATTCATCCTGCTAGGGAGCATTTTCTTTAGCTGGAGTACATCAGTATAGCTCTGTTTCATCAACATTTAAAGAGTAATCTAATAGCATATGAATCCTGACAAAAGCACTAAAAGGATTATTAAATGTTAGTAAAAGGTTGAACAAAAAAGAAACTCCCAGGTCAGAAACAAATACAATGTGACAGACAGGCCCAGGCTGCACAGTTACAGTAGTATTAAAAGCTCTAAAATCTTTTATGTAACAGTCCATGCATTTCTTTGTCTAATACTATTGCCCTTGTCCCCAATTCAAAATAGAAAATAAAGCTAGTTTTGTAAGGTAATGTTTCAGTATATTATTAAGTTTCTAACACTAGATTATTATTAGCAGTCATCCATCAATGTCACTCAACTTAAATCCCTTTTCTACAACCAACATGATTTTCGAAAGAGTGTAGATGTAACCTAAAAGGTTGCTAACTGATACAATCCTCCACTTAACCAGGCCTGACTAAAGCAATGAACCTCTCTGAAAAATTCATAAGATCCATTTCACAAAATACCAAGCCAAGCAAAAGGATGTATCAAACTAGAATAGAGAAAGAGAGAGGGATGCAGGCAAGCTGATATGCAGAGACAGAGAGAGACAGGAGACGCTGGTGGTGAGAAAAATGACAAAAGATTTATTCTCAGTAATAATAAAAAATTTATGTCGAGGCATTCAAGTAAAGTTCCTTTTGATGTTCTGATTTAATGAATGATTTGAGGCTCAGATGTAGGGTTGCTGAAGCCTGTGCTAATGTCTGTTCGGGGTCTGTGTAGTCATGTGTCACTCTGCAGCACCATCAAACCACTGCACTGCTTCTCAACAGATCAAGCAGTCTGCAGTGAGCTGGTAAGTACTTCCAAAGTCCCTTAGGTCCAGCACACACACACACACACTCACTCTCACGGCCTCCTACATAGACGCATTCTGACACTAGACACACAAATACACCAACACATTTGTTCACTAACTCAGACACATTGATATGTTCCTACACGGTTTAAAAGCACTAGAGATAAAAGGCTGTTTCGTGTAGTGGTGTAAGTGGGAACAGCTGTGATGTTTTCTGCTGTTGTGTGAATGTGGTTGGTGTTGACTCTCTGATGGGCAGTGAAGTGTGAAAGGAACAAAAGAGCGTGCTTCATCAAAACTAACACAACATGCATTTGTGTACCAGCCACTTGATTTAAAAACATATTATCACTCTTTTGTCAAACATGATCTTTGGTGGATAAATCTCACTCGCGTCAGTCTGATTGCATCGTGATTGCATTAAATAATAATGGCCCTATGGCTAACGGAAAAGGGAAAATCATATACAGTAATAGACAAGAGCCAATGCCATGCTGAAAAAAAACTAATGAATTCAACTGAATTAAAGTGTAACAAATCCACGTTACCAAGTTTAACAAGAATTTATATACTTATCAATAACATTTTTATGACTCAAGCTACCTTTATACAATACAACTGTGGGTGTATGCAGATAATACACATTACTGTAAAAATCATTTGTCAAACATTGAAAAAAAAAAGACAAATCTTTAGGTTCAAAATAGAGACTTCTTTTGATTATGTTCACTGTAAAAGATTAAGGCGATCTGAGAGAGCAGCATTACAAAGACAAAGATCTGGGTTGCCGGGGTAGATGAGACCGGCCCTGCTCGTTTTCCCGCTGGTGTATACTAAATCATTAATGATCACAACCAGTACCTGATCTGCTCAAATCAACTCTGAGTTTTTCCAACCTGCTTTCCACACAGTCTAGCTATAGATGTTTGCACAACAATAGCATGAAGAGGCAGGTGTGGCTACTGACCTCCAAATCATTCACTTGATTTATCACTTAAGAAACTCCAAAGTAGAAAAATAAAAAAGGTAATTGTGAGATACAGTTTAAAATAAGAAATAATTTCATATTGCTAGACAAAAGTCAAACTGAAATATAGTTACAATTGTGATATATAAAGCTGATAAAGAAATAAAGTCACAATTGTGAGGTATAAAAGAAGAACTGAGATATAAAGTTACTTTGCGTAGTATATAGTTCAAACTGCAAGATGAGATTATTAGATTTAAAGTTATATTTTGAGATATAGTCACAATAAAAGTAAAATTTATGAGAATGTTTCAGTTAAAAAGTTAGAATACAGAAAAAGTTTCAATTGTGAAATGCAAAAACACAACTGACCCTTCGCAAAGACCTGTGGAACAAAGGGACACTGACAGCGCGCTGACAGACAAGACAAAACAGCTTACTTTTGGTATGAAACAAAGTCACAGCTTTCACATTTTTTAATAAATGTAAATAACCGATCATCTCTTCCGCTTTACTAGTTATAGCACAAAACGAACATGAATGAACACGAAGGTATCTTGTTTCAACCATGGAAAGATGTCAATACACAGCATTTTTCATATTCAAGTCAATCGATGTTAATCTAGTCTACTGTCTGGTTTGTTTGTCTGACAAAATAGCAGATTTGCTTTGTGATTGGTCAGATCGTTTGTCAAACTCCTGGCAAAGGGACAATATGAACCTGCAACCCAATTTCATGGCAATTCGTACATATTTTACGAGGTGGTTAATTTGTATGAATTCGTACAAATCTACACCTAACCCCGCCCCTACACCTACCCGTCTCTGCAGTGTAGACAAATTATACAAAATTGTACAAGTAAGGTTGTACAAATTTGTACGAATAAACCACCTCGTAAAATACGCTCATATTTGTCATGAGATATAGTCACATTGTGAGATTTAAAGTTACATTTTGAGTCACAATAAAGGTAAAATGTATGAGAAAGCCACAGTTACTAGAAATCAGAAAAAGTTAGAAAAATCTAAAAAGTTTCAATTGTGACTTGTAAACCCTCAAATGACCCTTCACAAAGACCCACCGACAGACAAGACAGAGCTGCTTACATTTGATATAAAACAAAGTCTCAGCTTTCAAATTTTGTCATTTTTTAAGTAATTAAAACAATAAATAGTGTGTTTTGTGTTGTGACAGATTGCTGTACAGCCTCAGTTCAAGCAACATGTGAACTGATCATCCCTTCCGTTTTAATAGGTATATATAGTCACAATAAAGGTACAATTTATGAGAAAATCACAGTTACTAGAAATTAGAAAAAGTTAGAAAAATAGAAAAAGTTTCAATTGTGACCTTTCGCAAAGACCCACCTAAAGACAGAGCAGCTTACTTTTGATATGAAACAAAGTCTCAGCTGTCAAATTTTGTCATTTTTTAAGAAACTGAAACAATAAATAGTGTATTGTGTCGCGACAGATCACTGTAGCACCTTAGTTTAAACGGCACATGAACCGATCATCTCTTTCACTTCAATAGTTATAGTGCAAAATAAACATGAATGAACATCAGAAGTATACTGTTTCAACCACAGAAAGATACCAATTTCCCCCCTTCAAATTCAAGTCAACTAGCGTTAATCTACTCTCCTGTCCGGTTTGCTGTTGTGATTGGTCAGCTCGCTTGTCAATCATACCCCTGGCAAAGGGTCAATATGAATTCGCATGGCAATCTCATGGCAATTTGTACATATTTTATGAGGTGGCTAATTTGTATTAATTTGTACGACCTCACCTACGAATTTGTAGGATTTTTGTGAAATTGTATGTATTTTACAAATTCCCCAATTCGCATGAATTTGTACGAATGACCTACACCTACCTGCCACTGGTGTCATAGACAAATCATACAAAATTGTACAAAATCATACAAATTAAGAGATAAATGAGATAGCATTGGCACTCAGATTGGTACCTGGCTTTTCAATACATAAGTTATGCAGTTGATTTAAAGTTCAACTAATAAACTAACAAACAAATGAAACGTTGATTTATTGACCTAAATGACAGGCAGCCAGGGTGCCCTAGAGACATTTTTGGCTGGAGAAATACAAATTAAAACACTTGTACATGTACTCGTGGATAAAAGGAGAAAGGGTGGGGAGAGAGGAAAAAAAACGCCTAAAAGCTTCCATCACCTCAATAAAATCATGGGAACCAGTACACAGTGTGTCAGCATCTCTAAACACCAGAGAATGAGCAGACTGACAAAATCGCTTTGACAGCCTGTTCACATGTAACATCCCACCCTCTTCTGCCATTGGGGGTTGCCTACAGAGATGAAGGCACAGGGTACCCAAGCACACAAGTGGACTCCGTCGTGCTGATGAGCACGGTATTGATCAAAACCAGACGGGGTGTCTCTCCTTTAGAAAAGGGGCCAGCGTTATCCTTGTCAATTAAGGTTCCCACACTGTACGTATTGATTTGGAACAACTCAACACAGGTAACTGCCATCAAAATGCCGATTTACAAAAGGGCAAGCAGGCATCGGCAATAGAAGCACCTGTATGGTTGTATGGATCTGTTGTGCTCCCCTCCCCATGGTCTCAGTTGCTCTGACAACACTCAGACCTTTCATTTCACAGATGCTGCGGCTGTCTGGAAGATTGAGTGCATGAATATACATATGCTGCATGTTATCTTTGATCCAGTACATCAAGGCCTAGCTGATTTCACTTAACTCTGACCCCTCTGTTTTCTATGGTAAAGACTCAGACAAGGGTCAGAGTTATAGCTATAGCTTGAGTAGTTTCAGTGAATCACAATATTTATTATTCAGTTTTTTAATCTTCCTTGCGGTTATTAAATCATGGGGAAAAAAAAAATCTGAGCCATGTCCATATAAAGGGCACTGTTTCAAATCAAACGCAGAACTCCTTCTGTAGCCAAGGCAGTGAAAGCTAAGGCACAGACTCTAGGGAGTGACTCCTAAACAGCACAGTTTTTCTTAACATGCTCACTGGGGTTTAGGGAGGGATACTGGCAGACAGCGTCAGCTCTAGACATGGCCTCTAGGGGCCTTCAGAGCCACTCTATTGCCGAGAAATAGGCAAGGAAGTGATGGAGTAAACAGTCCTGTCAGCATGCCATTTAAAATAAATCAAGTGCAAAAAAGCATAGTATGTCTCACAGTATGTTTGTCTGTGATAAGGTTATTAAACTAAAACACACTTAAATTATAATCTTTATTTGTAGTTTTCCTTGTAAAAAAAATATAATTAAAACTATTAAAGTTAATATAATGCCTTATTCCTCTTTGCTAAATTCCACTGAGAAGTTAAAGCCTGAAAAGCTGATGTGTCCGTCAGGTAATCAGGTTACACATTTGTTGTCCTGTTGCTGTTCCCTATTAAAAATACATGGATATATGATAGTAGTGACCTGAGACAGGCCTTATTACACACATACACTCAAAAGAAATGCTGTATAAAAGAGGTGTCATGTGAATTTAGAATATCTTATGCAAAAATATTCCAACTGAGAAGTCAAAAGTGACACTAGAAACAATATACAAACGTCATATACTTTTGCCAAGGCTGGATTATATACCCTTCTGACTAAATCCAAAGCCAAATTATCAGATGTTTATTCTCAAAAATAATGTCAGTGTCAGTTAAAGTGCTTCATGTGGTAGCTTATAAAAGCAGTTTTAAGTCAAACATTAATATTTAATATAACTGAAACAACACAGTGACATGAGGTTACACCTAAAAAAAAGCTAAAGCTCCTAAAGATACTAATTTCAATATATTTTTTAATCTAACGATTAATTTTTTTTGTAGTAATAAAAATAGACCTAAGTGAACAAAAGCCTTTAAACTTACTTGTTTTTACACTTCACAGCGTGATATACTCCTAGTTTAATATTGACTAAACAATATTTAAGTCAAATGTCCACTTAATCTTTAATATTTGACCATTTCTTTACAACAGAAATGCTACAGCTACTTTAATTTTTCGAATATGTGGACATCAAAACATGTAAACTCAGAGTGAGGGTTTAAACTTTTATTTTGAAATCGCTATGAACAGTTAGCATATTGAGAAAGATCCTAATGTATTCCCCTGTGTTTGCGTAGGTTTAAATATAAAAAGCTGAAGAAACAGTGTTCCCAGATTAATGTATAATAAAGTTTGAAATGCTTCACATGTAAATGATAACAGTTTGTGTGGAGCAGCATTTTCTGTGAACACAGTTGCTCTGAGATGCACATACATAACCTACACGCATGTAAATAATTAAAGGCGCATTTATTAAATTGAAGTGTTTGTGAATTCACAAACGCATTTTGTTTTATTATGATTGTACTGGTATTTGCCAGCTCCTCGACACAGGCAAAATGCAATCGAGAATTTTTATTAAACTGAGTATACTCAGATTGAATCGAGGAATCGTGACAGCCCTATTCTGAAGTGATAATATAGTTTATTTGTTAATGAAAATTAAACAAGACTGCTTTTTTATTTGGGAAAAAATATAATTCATCTTAGTGGGGTAGATTTACAAATATTAATATATAAGGGCTTAAATAATTGCATTCAAATTCTCTTTGCAACACCTTGTAAACATACAATGAGTCCGAAAGGACATGGGCCGAACACACAAAAACAACAAACCTGTTTGTCTGTCAACATACGGTGAGAGATCTTTTTTTTGAGCTCGACTTTCATTACACGCAGTCTGTTCACTGTCAAAACACTAAATCAGCAGTCTTCAATTAGCCACAGGCAAATCTGAAGCTAACATGCAACCAGCCTGTCCTTTCCTGTTATATTTACATTGTGCCTTTTGTTAAAGCCTTTCACCACACTGTAATAGAGAGAGCAAACTTCGCAGCTGCTGCTTAAATCCTATTGCTCAAACCTGGTTTGTCTCCATACACCTGAAATCAGGGTCTACAATAGTTATCCATATAGAAAGTCAAAGACATGGCTCATATCAGATTACACGTCCATTGGAGCAATACTAGACTTAATAGGGATTTAACTAAGGGACAGTACACACATGCTTGCCAAAGATTACTAAGCAATTTCTGATGCGCTTTCAGTATTTCCATGGCATGACCTTTAAATAACGTCAGGGCTCATTTGAGAGTATTATTGTGAGTCAGCAAAGTATTTAATTAATTATACTTAGACTGTGCTTCTGCAAGTCAGTTGAACAAACTAAATTTGACTAAGTAAACATTAATTTACTGTAAATAATAATCGAAACACAGATGACTGTTTTCCAGGGGATTCGAGAGAGTTCTGTCTTGTCCCATCTATTTCAGATTGCTCCATCTTAATCCTATTAGCAGACACTCAGCTGCAGTGCTTACTAAGAGGTTTACAAGGGTCCCCTGTCAGATTGCCTCTTGCTCCATTCTTTTCAAACACCCTGACCTGTGTTAGAAACCTAGCTGCTCTATTCTTTTGTGTTGAAATTTTATTGCAGATGTCGTCCTGAGCAGGAAAGTCTCGGTTATAATCCTGACCTTGAAGTGTCAGTTGTATGGATTGTTTTTGAAAAGACCAGCTCTGAAAATGGCAGCGAATCAACTAGAAGATGTGGTTCAAAGATGGGTAAGGAAACAGAAAATTAAGTGTCATTTTTGGTCGAAATGTTTTTGTTTTACTACAATATGCATTTGTTATAAACTTTGTGTACGTATTTATATCAAGTTAAGCATATGTGTAATTCGTTACACATTATGGTAATGACTGTAAAGGGCATAAACAAGGTAACATGCTGTGAATGGTTTGTACATTGTACAAGATTTACAGTATCATATGTTTTTGTGTCCACATGTTCAGAGAACAACTGAAGACTTTAAACCAGAGGACCATGAGCTCTTTCTGAATGCTGGTCATACATGCATTGCCCAAGGTGATAGTTCTCAACTCTTGGATTTCATAAAAGAGGAGGCCAATCAGGTAAATCTGCTTTTAAAACCTGTTATAGATCTTATTGTATTATAATGGTCTCATATTAAGTAATTAATTAATATTAAGTAATTTAATAGTGATGGAATAAATTATGGAAGAGTGTGCAAATGGCTTTGTGGAACTAGATCTTATTGTATTGTGAATTATTGCAAAATATTTCTCATTCATTTTGTATTTCTCGATCGAGAAACACGCTACTGCAAACAAAAAGGTACCTCACTGTTAAACCTAACAAATGACCTAATTAATACTTTTTAGTTGACTTTACTTAAAGGGATAGTTAACTCAGTAATGAAAATTACCCTGATTTACTCACCCTATAAACATTCTTGGTGTATATGACTTTCTTCTTTCAGAATACAATTGTAGTTGTATTTAAAAATGTCCTGACTCTCCCAAGCTTTATAATGGCAGTGAATGGGTGGTAATAATAGTCCAATAAAGTGCATCTATCCATCATAAAAAAGTGGCTCATGTGGCTCCAGGGAGTTTGTAAAAAAATATTCATATTTAAAACTTTATAAACCGTAGTCTGTAGCTTCTGCTAACTGTCGTACTCACATTCATGAGAGAGGGGCTTCCTAGCAGATGGCGGATGATGTAGGATGTAGCGTATGCTCCGGTGAGAAGTGACAAAAGTGGAAGCACAGACGATAGAAGATAGGAAAACAAATCGCTGGTTACAAAATTAGATGTAAAGAAGAAGAAAAATGACAGAGGATTTGATACAAGCCAAGAGGAGACTGATTTTTGTGTTGTGCTTTTTGTGTTCCTGTAAACAAAATTTGGTTCTCGGAAGACTACACATTCTTACCGGAGCTTACGCTACGGCTACATCCTATGTCATTTGCTGGAACGCCACACTCTTATTTACGCACATACAGTGTTAGTGAAAGCTAGAGATTACAATTTATAAAGTTTAAATACAGATCTTTTTCTTACAAAAACACATTAATTCATTTCAGGAGGCCATTATTATCATCCCGGAGTTAATTGTGGAGTAGTTTTAATGATGGATAGACACATTTTTAAGACTTATATTGGACTATTGAATATTACCACCCATTCACTGATATTATAAAGCTGGAAAGAGCTGTAATATATTACAGTAATGCTTACTCGGTAAAACTTTAATGCAATTGGTTTGCATGCTTTTTTTTAAGTAAGGTTAACTAATTAGATTTTACAGTGCTTTTAAATTTCAGGCTACCGAAACAGTACCATTACCATTCAAACTCATATTTATGACATCAATCCATTGGGATTAAAAGAACTTGATGGGCTGTACCACAGCTAAACTGCCACTTTGTCATTCTTCCTAACTGACTGCCCCCCTTGACCCTTGGGTGTGGGAATGCAGTTTAGCAGAGAACCAGTCAGATTTTTTTGCTCCACTGGAAGCCCTCTTAGGAGCAGCACTCCATTAAGTGCTGTTGATTTACCAATTTCTTGTACTGCTCCACTCTTCCACAAATGTAGCACAAACTAAGGAAAGTGCCACAGTGAGTTTTTAAAAGCATAGCCTAAATGCACCAAATACACACAATATTTTCAAACAACTGATTTCAAAATTTACTGCCAGTGTCCCTCAAATGCTAAACTGTCATCATGACAATTGTGAATCATTTAATTTCAAGCATGTGCAGAAGCTACATGTAATAAATAATGGATTTGCTACATTCATAAATACAGTACAGTAAAAATGTCAAGTATGCCATGAAAAGTAAAAGAGTATTTTTTTTCCCAGCACATAGTTAGGTCTATGGGCTGTGGTCTACTGCCTGCACTGGTGAATGAAGTGCTGAGAAAGGACTGCTGCCCTGCCAACTGTCAGGCCATTCTCAGTAAACTTGTTCAGGTAAGATTGTACTTATTAAAATATGGTATTAAATACTACTGTAGAATGATGACAAAACAATTGTATTACAGATCTGCAGTGTGAAAGAAGTCCTCGATATTTTACTTAAGCAAGTGGAGGAAACCGATCCAAATGCCGTTGCAGACTCCATCATTGTTCTTATGCCTCTAATTCAGTCAGGTATAACAACAGCTAAAGCCATAATACTCATGCATCCTGAAGACCAGTATAAAGAGTTTCAAATTGTTTCAACTTAAAAAATACAAGCCACAAATAAACAGGGCTCCCTCTACTGCCACTGCAAGTAATAACAAATTTTCTGTTTGTTCCCTACCCCTACCCAGTGCTGATGAGAATGAACGAGTCGAAGGCCCATGGATTGGCTTTGGCCCTTGATTCTCTGCAGAAACAGATTTCAAAACTGCCTGTACCTTACTCACACAAACAGGAACAGGAAGATGTGTACGGGCTCTGTCGATGCTGCACTGCAGTACTGACCTTTGTACAACCCTTTGTACAGGAAGTCAAGAATCAAGACACAAACTCAGTGGCCACCGAACTGAGAGCTACTCTTCTTCAGTTGTATGTTTTTAATCCTGTTCTTACTAATGCAGTCAATAAACCATTGACCCAGTCAAAGTCAAATTTATTTGTATAGAGCTCTTATAATACACATCGTTTCAAACTGTTTTAAGGAAAGTCAAACCATAGAGCAAGTTTTAGGGATGGGCGATATGATGATATACAGTTATAATGAGCGATCCTCCAGATTTAGAACTATATTGTACTTTTAGTGTTAAATATATTGTGTCTAGCAGAGATATATTACACGTCGGAGGCACACATCTAAACGTTCAAAGGCTATTAAGATATTTATTGGTCTGTATTGTTTAAATGATTTTAATGTTGGTCATTTTATTCAAAGCGAGATCAAGTGATTCTCAAGTAGTAAAACATGAATGAAGATATTATGGGTTGTTTTAAGTGAAAAATAGCTGATTGTTAGAGTCTGATGTCGGTTAACATTTTTGAGAAATATGTAACCCTTTGTTGATTACATGCATGTGATTTGACCTATTTTTCATATTTTCCTTTCTTTATGTAATGACTCAGTTGCATGAAGAGTCTAAGGGAACCTCTCCTCCAAGTTCAGCTGGACAGAGAGGTGAACATGACACAAATTTCACCCTTGTGGAGTTTTGCCACAGAAATAATGGTAATGATATCACTCACTTTGTTTTTACTATTAGTCTTTAGGCACGGTACTTTTAGAAAAATGATGACCTGACATCAGTATGTTTCTAATACTAGGCAATCCTAGCAGTGATTCAAGAATCTCTGCCAAAAATCCTGTTCTACCATCCTTTGAGAGGACAAGAAGACACTTTTTTGGAAAAAGATGCTTGTCTTCTAAATGAATCAAGAGCTTGTATGGCTTACTTGCTCTTTGTCCAGCTTATTGCCATAGAAGTGTTTCCTGCAGTTTTTAGGTAAGTTGCAGTTAGAGCTCAAGCCTTTAAAATGTGTTTTTTCCCTCATCTCACCATGTGTTTACCAGACTCAAAGACAGTGTGAACTGTTAAGGCCACAGGTCTCTTGGGCTTTCAAAAGGCGTTAAAAATCCCCTTCACTTGCAGAGTTGATAATCTTGTTTTTCTAATGCTCAAAAGCTTTCTGACACATGTGGCACTAAAAGAATTTAAAGACTTACACCATGTGTTAATGTGACCGCTATATTTTTAATGTACCTGCGCTCTAACATAAATGTTTAATTTTAATATTTTATTTCAGCCCTGTTTTCGTCCTGCAGTGTAATATGGAATACATCAATCTTCTTTTAAATAGGTGTGTAAATACAATTTTTATTATTAAAATATAAATAAATAAAAATAGTAAAATAGTGCACCGTGTATTTAGTCTGACTTTCCTTCCTGCCTTTTACCCTATACAGAAAGGATGAATCATGGATATTGAAAGGACTGGTAGAGTAAACTTCCATCAAAACATTTATTATTACAAGTACAGAAAAATATGTACAGCTGAGGTCAAAAGTTACTATACACTTGCAGAATCTGTAAAATGTAAATTATTTGATCAAAATAAGAGGGATCATACAAAATGGATGAAACACAATGCATTAAGAGCCCAGGTGTAAACTTTTGAACAAAATGAAGACTTTTTTTCTTATTTTGTCTAAATATCATATTTTCTTCATTTAGTACTGCCCTTCAGAAGCTACGTAAGATACTATGTTTTCCAGAAGACAAAATAAGTTAAATTTACACTGATCTTCAAATTCAAAATGTTTTCACCCCAGCTCTTAATGTGTTGTGTTGCATCAGTGAGCAATTGAACCTTCTGTAATAGTTGCATATGAGTCCCTCAGTTGTCCGTAGTGTGATCTAAAAATCATACAGTCATTGTTGGAAAGAGTTCAAATACACAAAACATACATAAATTCAGCTATTAATTTTCTCTTGCTGACTATATGTAAATGTCTTTTATGTGAAATATTTTATTCAAGTCAGTACTAAATAAAAAATAACATGCATTTTGTATGACGCCTCTTATTTTGGCAAAATATTTAACATTTTGCAGATTCTTCAAGGTGTATGTAAACTTTTGACCTCAACTGTACAAACTTAAATTTTCAGTAATGAATAGTAATTTCTTGCATTTTTTAGGACTTACATGTTAAAAGTTTGGAAAGAGTAACAAACTGCAGTCTACCAGTGGAGCTCTTAGAGCTGAAATCGTTTCATGAGGTTCCAAAGGTATGCAGCAATGCTATGTATTGTTATGGAATATAGAAATAAAATCACCCACTTATTAAACATACATAATGTCTTGGTGGTGAAATCTAAGGATGCACAATATATTGGTTCCATGTCAGTTATCAGCTGATATAAGATATTTTTTGATTTATTGGTAGAATTATTCCCAGAATTTTAACAATTAGTGCATCCTTTGTAAAAACAAAAATGTTTACTTTTTTAACGTCAGTGCTAATTTACAAGAGAACTTTTGTTATTTGTTTACAGAACTTAATTACAATTATGATTGACTGTCCTATCCAGCATTTGGTAAGTATGGATGAGACACAACTTGCTTTTACAAGTAAATCTGATCTGTGTGAATTAAAGCCAGATTTTTGTTTGGGCCATTTCAGAGAGAAAAAAGTCTTGTGGCATTCCAGCTCTTTATAGAGAAGCTTAATGGTGAAGCGAAGCACACATTTTTCAGGTATTAAAGTTTTAAATAGAAATCTATTTAATTAAAACTGCCATCAATATGTGAATGCAATATTCTGGTTTACATAAATACAGTCAAGCCTGAAATTATTCATACCCCTGGCAAATTCTGACTAAAAAAAGTTACTTTTATTCAACCAGCAAGTTGTTTTTGACCGAAAATGAAATGGGCTTCTCCCAAAAGATAACAAGACGATGTACAAGAGGCATCATTGTAGAAAAAAATATTTCTCAGCTTTTATTTACATGAGAAGAAAAAGTGGCATGTCTAAACTTATTCATACCCTTTGCAAACTGTCACAGTCAATGGGAAAATCCAAAGTTCTATACCATTCCAAATAGTCCAAGCTGTTCTAAAGCATCCTAATTACTCTGATTCATTGGGAACAGCTGTTTTAATATACTCAACAGGTGAAAAACAGCCCAAAATCTCTCTGCTGTTGGTTTGTGGACAGTCATAGCTAAGACAAAGGAGCTCACTGAGGACCTGCGGCTGCGCATTGTGGCTGCTCACAAGTCAGGAAAGGGCTATAAGACCATATCTAAATGTTTTGAAGTTCTAGTGGCTACAGTGCAGTATTATTATAAAATACAAGACGTTTCGCACTGTAAAAAAATTGTAGAGGATGTGGTCGGAAGCCAAAAGTGACACCTGTGCTGGCCAGGAGGATAGTGAGAGGTAAAAAAAAAAATCCAAGAATCACCACCAAGGCCATCCTGATGAATCTGGGCTCTGCTGTTGGCAACATCTCAAGGCAGACAGGCCAACGGACACTGCACACCGCTGGGTTCCACGGACGCAGACCAAGGAGGACACCACTTCTCCAGATAAGGCACACAAAAAAGCCCACTTGGCCTTTGCAAATGCTCATCTGGACAAAGAAGAAGACTTCTGGTCTTCTGTTTTATGGTCAGATGAAACAAAAATTCAATTGTTTGGCCACAATAATGTAGCCTTCATTTGGCGTAAAAAGGGAGAAGCCTTCAACCCTAAGAACATCATCCCCACTGTCAAACATGGTGGTGAGAACCCAATGTTTTGGGGGTGTTTTTCAGCCGGTGGACCAGGGTACTTAATCACAGTAAACGGCACCATGAAAAAGGAGCAATACATCAAAATTCTCAACAACAACATCAGGCAGTCTGCAGAGAAACTTGGCCTTTGGCACCAGTGGACATTTCAGCATGACAACGGACATGCCACTTTTTGTTCAAATGTAAAAAAAAAAAAAAAAAGCTGAGAAATATTTTTTTTCCACAATGATGCCTCTTGTACATCATCTTATTATCTTTTGGGAGAAGCCTGTGTCTTGCTGGTTGAATAAAAGTATCTTTAAGTCAGAATTTGCCAGGGGTATAAAAAATTTCAGGCTTGACTGTATATAAAGTATTAATTGCTTATTTCTCCTTTGTAAATGCGCTAAGACGCATCATGAAGACTAGCCCTCATGCAGGTGTAGAAAGTACCATCATCAAAAACATAAAGAATCAAGTGGAACGGTGCAGAAAGGTAATGCACAAAACACATTACATTACATGTCTTACAGTTACGTATCACATGCAGCTTGTCCGTCTGCTTGTCCAAGGCATTTTCACTAACACTGAATCACTGATGTTATATATACAAATATTTTTCTCTTTTGCTATCAAAGTCAGGTTACGAAGACAGCTGGTTTGAGGGGACTCTGCTCATCACACTGCTCAGAGATATTATCGTTCTCCCACAGGGCCATGAAACCGACTTGCTAAATGGGATGGACAGGTGAAGAAAACTTTTATTTTTACAAAGAGGTTTTAATAAAGGAAAACAATTGCCTGACAAGCCACTAAATGCTCAGAACTGCGTCTTGATGGATCTAATCAACTTTTATATCAACAAATCATTGACATGAATCGTAACCCAAGTACAGACTCCACATATGGCAGCTGTCTCTATTTTAAATGTTAGATCTCCTACTAACAAGATACAATCCATCCCTAACCATCATTTATTTATGAGTGCAGTCCAGGTTTACTGCCATGATCCCACAATGCAGAACAGATGGTGAGCAGTCCAATATTTTGAGGCAGATCTTGTGTCATTCCTAAAATGATACTAAACCTGAGTGATTGACATACCTTGTCTGGATATAAATTACTTAGGCCTTCCTTCATCCTGCTGATATGCAAATGACAAACCTGTCAGCTTTTACCACAATATGCATCTGCTCTGCATAACTCACTGTATTAAGCAAAATAAATGTCTTAGGACTACAGTAGTTAACATTTGAAGTGGATCAAAAAAGTTAATCAAAGTTGTCCTAAAACCAAAACAATACATGTTCTTGTCTTAGGACAACTTTGATTAACACTTAAAATGTTAATTACTGTATATCTGACTATATTTAATAAATTTTTTTTTAAAGGGTAATGGAGTCTCTGAATCTCCTGCGGTATTTACTGATTCAGGAAAGAAAAAAATCTGTAAGATTTTACAACATTTCATCAAAACACAACTACAGTCGTGGCCAAAAGTTTTGAAAATTACATAAATATTGGAAGTTGGAAAAGCTGCTGCATAAGTTTTTCTAATAGCAATTTGCATATACTCCAGAATGTTATGAAGAGTGATCAGATGAATTGCATAGACCTTCTTTACCATGAAAATTAACTTAATCCCGAAAAAAACTTTCCACTGCATTTCATTGCTGCCATTAAAGGACCTGCTGAGATCATTTCAGTAATCGTCTTGTTAACTCAGGTGAGAATGTTGACGAACACAAGGCTGGAGATCATTATGTCAGGCTGATTGGGTTAGAATGGCAGACTTGACCGGTTAAAAGGAGGGTGATGCTTGAAATCATTGTTCTTCCATTGTTAACTATGGTGACCTGCAAAGAAACACGTGCAGCCATCATTGCGTTGCATAAAAATGGCTTCACAGGCAGGATATTGTGGCTACTAAGATTGCACCAAAATCAACAATTTATAGGATCATCAAGAACTTCAAGGAAAGAGGTTCAATTCTTGTTAAGAAGGCTTCAGGGCGTCCAAGAAAGTCCAGCAAGCGCCAGGATTGTCTCCTAAAGAGGATTCAGCTGCGGGATCGGAGTGCCACCAGTGCAGAGCTTGCTCAGGAATGGCAGCAGGCAGGTGTGAGCGCATCTGCATGCACAGTGAGGCGAAACATTGAAATTTTGGGTCCATGGCCTGGAAACTCCCCAGATCTTAATCCCATTGAGAATTTGTGGTCAATCCTCAAGAGGCGGGTGGACAAACAAAAACCCACTAATTCTGACAAACTCCAAGAAGTGATTATGAAAGAATGGGTTGCTATCAGTCAGGATTTGGCCCAGAAGTTGATTGAGAGCATGCCCAGTCGAATTGCAGAGGTCCTGAAAAAGAAGGGCCAACACTGCAAATACTGACTCTTTGCATAAATGTCATGTAATTGTCGATAAAAGCCTTTGAAACGTATGAAGTGCTTGTAATTATATTTCAGTACATCACAGAAATAACTGAAACAAAGATCTAAAAGCAGTTTAGCAGCAAACTTTGTGAAAACTAATATTTGTGTCATTCTCAAAACTTTTGGCCACGACTGTATGTATATATATATATATATATATATATATATATATAGCATTACACTTACAGTTGAAGTCAAAAGTTTACATACACCTTGTAATATCTAGAAAATGGTAATTATTTTACTAACATAAGAGGGATCTTAAAAGGGAGTCAAACTTTTTAAATTTGAAGATCAGGGTAAATGTAACTTTTATTTTGTCTTCTGGGAAACATATATCTTCTGTAGCTTCTGAAAGGCAATATTAACAGAAAAAAAAAGATCTAGGCAAAAATAAGAAAAATCTTAATTCTGTTCAAAAGTTTACACCCCGGTTCTTTCATTGTGTTTCCTTTTGAAGCATCAGTAAGCATTTGAATCTTCTGTAACAGTTGCATATGAGTCCCTCAGTTGTCCTCAATGTTAAAAGATGGATCTCAAAATCATACAGTCATTTTTGGAAAGGGTTCAAATACACAAAAATGCTAAAATAACAAAAAAAATTGTGGGAATTAAAGGATTTTTCTGAAGAACAGTGGGCAGTTTAACTGTTAAGGACACACAGTATTATGAATCAAGTGTATGTAAACTTTTGAACAGGGTCATTTTTATAAATTCAACTTTTATTTTCTCTTGTGAACTATATGTAAACGTCTTTTAAGTGAACTATCTTGTTCAGGTCAGTATAATAAATGACATGCTATTTGTATGATCCCTCTTATTTTAGTAAAATAATAAACATTTTTGCAGATTCTGCAAGGTGTATGTAAACTTTTGACTTCAACTGTATATTTTCATCATGTTCTATTATTAAGACCCACCCTGTTATTTTCAGACTGGAATATGGACAGACCTGTGCCACATTGCAGACAGTTACTCAAAATTATTACGAGTATGTCTAAGCATGTCAAAATCATACTATGGGACAGAGTTAAAAAGACTTCGAGAGGACAAAAAGATCAAGGCTAAAGGTAATACATACTTCGTATTCTTTCTCTGTTAATTGGTAACTATTGTATAGTAAAGAAAATGGATTTTGACTTGTAGCAACATCTTTTTTTCCCTGCAGAATTTAAGGAGGCCTCTGGGAAGAGATTAGTCCAGAGCTTGATTGTGAAAAGGGAGAAACTTGGCAACATGCCATGTGAGGCACAGGATAAGGTTAGATTATCAGTACTACTTTCATCTGAATTCTGTTTTTAAAAATTCTGACAGTAAGTCATACTAAACATATCATTTGCAGGTCTTGCAGTGCGCCCTGGTCACATATGACTTAATGGAAAGCCTTGTGGTCCGCATCGAGGAAATCATTGAGGACGGTCAAAAATGAAACGGGGATAATTACTGCTTTCTGAACTAAATAATGTATTTATTAATTAATTAATTAATTTATCTTTATTACATTTATTTATTTATTACATTTTTCCTCAGACAATGTTTATACTTTGTTCTTTGTATGAACTATTTTGGAAGAAAATGTTTTAACAAGGCTACCCAACCAAGAATGAATGGCAATTACCAGTTTTGACATAACTTACTATGAAACAATACTGACATCTGCTGTTCAAAACAAGCAATAAGAACATAAATGGAGAGGAACATAAAGTAAATCTCACTCTTGAAGCATCTTCCAAACTGGGCTATGATCAATGATGTAAGTACAGGCCAAAGACATCTGATCTCTCAAATTCTCCACATTGGGTTTACTTGAGGCCTGGAATAAAAAGGCCATTAAACGTTTTTGCATGCATGTTTATTAAGTTCTTATATGCAATTTTACTATTTTATGCTTGTAAAGTGAGCACTGTTCTTGATGTTAAATAAAAATGTACATTAAAGGTCCCATATCGTCAAAATCAAAATTTCCTGGCTTTTTTCATGATAACTAAGGTCTAGGGGCTATCTAACTACCATATGAGTTTCAAAACAGTCAATCCACAGTAAACTGCACACAGCCTGCTTAAAGTAGCTGTTCATTTTCATGAGCCACTGTGACTTCCGTAACGATGTGACGTCCGATCGACTCAAGTCACCGCCTTCAGTCACAAACCAACGTCCCACCCTCCTTTTGTCAAACCCCCAGACAACAACGCATCCATTCCATTGAGCAACAACAACAGGAAAACAAGTGGAGAAAACCCTGTTCAGTCGATAGATGTCAAGCTACGATCATTACACAGGCTTCAGAACAACGTGAATATAAGAGACCAGCGGCACGTCAACTTCAGCCTCTTTCACACAGCGATTCCGGTAAATACACGGATAATGTGTCCCATGATTTGTTCCGGAATTGTTTAATTTGGTTCATTCACAGTTGTTTTCCGGAATCTGTGCGTGCTTTACACACAAACCATAAAGACATGTGACGTTTGGATGTGAGATGTAATGCGACGCGTACGTTTCACTAAACTGAAACTAACCTGAACAAACTGTGCTTCAGCGCTGATAGTGAGGAGCTGGCTCTGCCTGATGATCGCTGCTACATTCCACTTTGCACGTAACGTTATTTTTCGTTGTGAAGAGTCGCTTGATAACGTGCATCATTACTACAACACTGCCTTTAGGTTCTGGCTTTGGTTCACACAGTTCCCGTAATTTTCCAGAATCAGCGCGCATTGTGAAAGGGGCTTTACTAAAGCAACAGTTATGTAGCCTACTGCATTCGGTGTTTGTAAAAGAAAAAACATTAATGATCATTCTAAAATATCCTGTTGAGTATCAGCTCTCTCTGAGCTCTGAGCTCGCTTACGCTTACAGCATACATGACCGTAGTTACCTGTGATTGGCCTGGTTGTGCGTCACTCAGAAAACAACAGGCCAATCAGAAGAGAGGCTCATGAATATTAATTAGATGGGCCAAAATCGACCTGTTTTTGACAGAGCTCCTAAAAAAGGAGCTGTAAAAATATATTGAGATGGATTTTGGCACTTATACCGCAAATATATATTCTTAAGGACATCAACAAATAAAATAAACCTCCAGAAATGTGTACGATATGGGACCTTTAAAAGCCCATAATTAATCTTGATACAGCGTTCACTATAAAATTAAAAGATTTCTAGAAAATTAAAATAATTAATAAAGCATTTGAATCATTCACACTGAATTGTAGAAAAGCATTACAACTTACCATTGCAATGGCCAGCATTCCCTTCACTACATCAGCTGCACTGTGCACAGGTATGACTCTGAGGTTACAGCCAAGAAATCTGTGCAAAAATAAAACATCAGAATTACACAATTTTATCACATTTTCCAGCTCAGTAGATTAAAAGAGTTTTGAAAGAAAACTGGAACCGAGTGAAAGTGTGGTTCATTGGTTATTATTAATATTAGTCATTTTTGGAAAATAATTAAGCTACACACGTTTTTTATTCTGAGTCTGAGTGGATCTCCAGATGTCATGCATAGAACAGTTTGGTTATGTATGCAAGATAGGGTGCTTACTTTTAAAATAAGGTTGTGCATTTGTAGTTTTCAATTCATTATGCACCTGTTCTGCACTGATGATAAAATCTCCCACTCCCTTTTTCCGTGGACTGGGGCTTGAAGCAGAAGAAAGCTGTTTCTATGGACCTGCACAAACTTCTCAATTCTCTCAAAAAATTCTGCATTCTCAAGCTTAGCTGGAAACTCCTCCGGGGTGACCAGCATGAAAGCCGTTCCTATGCAACAGAAAAGTCACAGGAAGGCAAAAAAATGTTTAGCTTTTTATTTCTCCCAATTGTACTTAGGCTGCAAACTTCAAAGTGTTCATTTCAGAACATCATAATATGAACAAAAGCTTACATTCTGTAGCAATCCGAAGCAAATTGATTTTTTTTTTGTCTGAGTGAGGGCTACATGAAGGGATAAAATAGTCTAGAGGACTTGTTTGATATATAACAACAATCAAAGCCAATACATATTCCAGAAAAAAATTATAGAAATATGTGCATTATCTTACACTGAAAACATTTCCTTGAATCTTTTTTTACGATTCAATACAAATTTATCATAAAAAGATGTCTAATAAAATGAATACTTAAAGTTCAATCAATCTTTACAAATTTAATCAAATGAAAAGTAATTTACAACCACAATATTTATTTTTTGTCAATTAGGATTCTGCACAACAGAACTGTACAAATTAATTTAAAAAAATAACTTGGTTTTGTGACATTTCTTAAAAGTTAAAACAAATTTTTATTTTGCCGGTTTATCGTGAAGATCTTTCCATTTTAGTTTTAGTGTCAGCGTGTTTTCAGCAGTTTTTATCTAATGAAACAGTGAAAAGCTGGTGAAAAGTGACTCATAGAGCAGCTCTGGAGATGAAATTTATGCGTTCATGTCCGTATAAATTGATACACAAATGCTGAAAACCAGTGTTGCCAGATTGGGCGGGTTTCCGCCCAATTGGGCTTCTTTTGATCGGCTTGGACCGGAGAATACAGCATTGGGCGGGTAGACAAAATTTGGGCTGCTTTAAAAAATAAAAGCCGCCCAATCAGCTGCTTTTTTCTTCGCTTTTATCATTAGTCATTGTTATTTTAATACCTTCGAGCTCAAAGTATCACAGTAATATAATGTGTAGTGCAGTCATCAACTCATTTTTGCTTAACGCAACCCTTACTGATTTAGTTTAACAGAGACCTGTCAATCAATTTACGTCTTTTACGTTACTGAGATGTGATGACTTGTGAGTGACGGGGTTTTGGCCCTATAACGGGCAAGATTTTGAATATGCAGCTTATTTTAAGTAATTGCGATGGCAAAGTGACCTAAATATAAATTACACGATAAAAAGTCTAAGTGGATTACACATGAGAGATGAATAGAAGACTTCTAAATATAATTGTAACTGAAATAAGAAAACGTGGGTGTGTGCATGAACGTAAATGCCAGCTACATTACATTTGTTTCTCATCACTTTATTGTGCAGAAATTAGCATATTTTTACTGTGGACATTGAAAATGATGCATGTGTTTTTCCAAAGGTTAAAGTCATCGGTTAATTTCCACTTTGAAAAGAAGACATTTTACGCATATTTTCATATTTTGATCCATATTCCTGTTAAATTGATTTATCTTTATTTTATTTTTATATTATTCTTTTTTTAAAGAGATAAAAATGGTCCTTTTCAACATTGACATGGCAATAAAATTCTCATTATTTTGGCAGTTAAAATTTGGGCGGGTTTTGGTGAGCTTTTGGGCTGGAAATCGTCAAACCGATCTGGCAACACTGCTGAAAACACAGCAAAACCATGCCATTCATTCAAAGTTCACACTGAGACATGCATTGGATACCACTGGTCTAAGCAGGCCTTGAGAGCCGCAGTCCTGCAGAGTTAAGATTCAACACTAATAAAAACTCACCTGCCTGTAGCTTCCCAGTAACCTTTCAGACCTTGATTAGCTTGTTCAGGTGTGTTTGATTATGGTCAAAGCAAAACTCTGCAGGGCTGCGCTTAACTTCCAGGTTGAGCTACAAAAAATGCAGTATGTCACCACTGCAGCACTCTATGTAGGTTATATTTAAGTAAACCGATATTTTCAAACCTTACTTTAATGATTAGTCAGTAACAAACAAAAAAGGTCTATTCACAAATAAAGAGGAGTAAGAAAATATACAATTTATCCCTCCTACAAGCAGAGTTTCTCGAATATCTTCGCTATACACATTCTTAAAATTACCCACGCAGTTTTTCTTAGCGTAAGCATTGAGCGGCACATTCGTTATTATTTGAGTGAAAAAAAGTGAAAATTCAGTTGGACATTATCTTGATAAAAGGATTAAATGTACTGATGAAATTACTACTTTCTACCTGACGAGGGGAAAACGAAAGCAGAGGACAAAATGCTGTCCGAGCGGCGAATCCTGTGATGCTGCGCTAGAAGAATCTGCGAGGGTTCGTCACACTGCGAAAACAAAACATGAGCAGAGTGCATGTTATCTAGATTTGACGTCTTTTATGTTAAGATTTTGTTTATTGTTACATATCATAAACATTGATTTAGCCTCTTTCCTTTATTGTATTTCAATGCAGTGCTGTGTTTGTTGTGTTTTTGTCTTGATAAATAAATAAAATAGTTAATTCATAATAGAAAGTAAGCGACGGTGATAGCCGAAGGGTTTCAATCCGTCAATAAATCCGTTATCATACAGTAAAACTGTATTTTTTTTTTCTCAAACCTGAGGCGAGGTGCTGATTATAACGGTTGTTTTCCAAGAGTTGTTGGTATTGCTTGCCATTTAAAGTTAGATGGCCTATTCGGCTGTGCCACAAACAGATTTCTTCCACAACAAAATATTGAGACAGCCCATCACCTGACGCCAGTGAGCGGGCGGGAACAAACGGGGACATACAAAAACATTTATTTTTACATTTTTTTTTTTTTACTCAAATTGTTACGCTCATAATATTATTATTTAAATACATGTATTCAATTGAACATAAATTATCATTGTATGCAGATGATTTGATAGGGTTGCCACCCGTCCCTTAAAATACGGAATCGTCCCGTATTTGAGAATGAAATTGTGCGTCCCGTTTTGAATCCATACGGGACGGATTTTGTCCCGTATTTTTTATAATTTTTTTTAAAGCAGCGTCTCATGCAAAAATACGGAGCCCCTTACGTCACCTGTAGAAGAAAAATAATTAATCCGTGGGTACGGTTTATAAACTGAGGGAACGAATTGCAAAACCGTCCACACGGATTAATTATTTTTCTTCTACAGGTGACGTAAGGGGCTCCGTACTAATACTCACTGCGGTAAAGCCAGCCGCGGTTCAGAAAAACACGGTCAAGCCAGCCGCGATTGATTTTAAGTGTGCGCGCATATTACAGTGATTACGGTAGTTTCAGAAACAACACAGAGCGATCGCGCTTGCAGAGCAGAGCGCTTTACATTTAGACGCCCAGGACTGAGAGATAATACTACAAAATGCTCGTGAATTTTTACTTACTTATTTATTTGCATTTCTGCTTTAATATCCGTTTTATTTATTGGTGTACTTGACGGTTCTTTTCTGAGAAATGGGACATTATTAGACTTTAGAGTCTAATAAGTAGAAAAAAAACAATGATCAGTTCTTATTCAGGACGGCCCATATATTATATGCAAAACTCATATGAAACCTTTTTACTGCAGCATTTTTGAGATATGGGACATTATTACATTTTAACGGGGTATATAGACCCCATTTCTAAAAAGTAGAAAAAAACAATGATCAGTTCTTATTCAGGACGTCCCATATTATATGCAAAACTCATATGAAACCTTTTTACTGCAGCATTTTTGAGATATGGGACATGATTACATTTTAACGGGGTATATAGACCCCATTTCTAAAAAGTAGAAAAAAAAACAATGATCAGTTCTTATTCAGGACGGCCCATATTATATGCAAAACTCATATGAAACCTTTTTACTGCAGCATTTTTGAGATATGGGACATTATTACATTTTAACGGGGTATATAGACCCCATTTCTAAAAAGTAGAAAAAAAACAATGATCAGTTCTTATTCAGGACGTCCCATATTATATGCAAAACTCATATGAAACCTTTTTACTGCAGCATTTTTGAGATATGGGACATTATTACATTTTAACGGGGTATATAGACCCCATTTCTAAAAAGTAGAAAAAAAAACAATGATCAGTTCTTATTCAGGACGCCCCATATTATATGCAAAACTCATATGAAACCTTTTTACTGCAGCATTTTTGAGATATGGGACATGATTACATTTTAACGGGGTATATAGACCCCATTTCTAAAAAGTAGAAAAAAAAACAATGATCAGTTCTTATTCAGGACGTCCCATATTATATGCAAAACTCATATGAAACCTTTTTACTGCAGCATTTTTGAGATATGGGACATTATTACATTTTAACGGGGTATATAGACCCCATTTCTAAAAAGTAGAAAAAAAAACAATGATCAGTTCTTATTCAGGACGGCCCATATTATATGCAAAACTCATATGAAACCTTTTTACTGCAGCATTTTTGAGATATGGGACATGATTACATTTTAACGGGGTATATAGACCCCATTTCTAAAAAGTAGAAAAAAAAACAATGATCAGTTCTTATTCAGGACGTCCCATATTATATGCAAAACTCATATGAAACCTTTTTACTGCAGCATTTTTGAGATATGGGACATTATTACATTTTAACGGGGTATATAGACCCCATTTCTAAAAAGTAGAAAAAAAACAATGATCAGTTCTTATTCAGGACGGCCCATATTATATGCAAAACTCATATGAAACCTTTTTACTGCAGCATTTTTGAGATATGGGACATGATTACATTTTAACGGGGTATATAGACCCCATTTCTAAAAAGTAGAAAAAAAAACAATGATCAGTTCTTATTCAGGACGTCCTGACGCCCCCCCCCCCCCCCCCGAATGCTTCCCTTATTTTTAGGTATTAAAAGTGGTAACCTTATATATAACTGATCCTGCATTCTCCTTCCCTGCTGTTTTAGGTATTCTGGAGAACTTCAGCTCGTTTTCAGATTATAAATTAAATTTGGGGAAAAGTGAGTGTTTTCCCATTAATACGGCTGCATGTCATCTTCAACAATCCAATTTACCTTTTCATCTTAGTCCATCGGGGTTTAAATACTTAGGGATAAACGTGACTTGCTCTTTATCTGGCCTTAAATCAGCTGATTTTACTCCCCTTTGACTAGGATTACATCTGATATTCAAAGATGGAGTAATCTCCCCCAGTCATATCGGTAAGATTAATGTTGTTAAAATGAATATCTTACCAAAATTTCTATTTTTATTTCACTCGATTCCCTTATTTTTGCCAAAACATTTTTTGTCTCACTGGACAAGATCATTGGTTCTTTTATTTGGGGAGGGAAGCCACCTAGGGTTCGTAAAACTTTACTGCAGAGATGTAGATTTAGTGGAGGACTTGCATTACCTAATTTTCTAGCTTACTACTGGGCTGCTCACATCCATAAACTTTGCTACTGGCTAAATTCTTCTGGATCCTCTTGGTGTAAATTGGAGCTGTCATCCTGTAAGGGATCTTCTATACCTGCTTTGCTCTATTCTTCTTTACCCATTAAACCCTCTCTGTATACTGATAATCAGGTGGTTCTTAACACACTTAAGATCTGGTTTCAGTTCAGACGGCACTTTAAATTTGTAATGGCATCTTCCTCGGGTCCTCTAAATGACAACCATTTGTTTCCCCCATCACTCCTAGAATCGACATTCTCCGTGTGGTGTGACATGGTACAATTTAAATATTTATATGTGGATGGTGTCTTCGATAGTTTTGCCAATTTGTCATCTCGTTATGGTCTCCCCATTACTCATCTGTTTCGCTATTTTCAAATTCGAAATTTTGTTGCCAAGTGTTTCCCTAATTTCCCCTCTTTACCTTCAGAACAGCAGTGGGAAATTATGCTATCATTTATTCCCCATCATAGAGGAACCATTTCGAAACTCTATGATACTATCCTGTCTCTTAACCACTCAAATGTTAAGCTTAAGCATACATGGGAAGGGGAACTAGGAATGCAAATACATGAGGAGTCCTGGGAACAGGCTATAAAGAGGGTACGGTCTTCCACCTCTTGTGCTCGTCTTGGACTTATTCAATTTAAGGTCATACATAGGGCACATTTTTCTAAGTCTAGACTTTCTGAACTGTATACGGAAGTGGAAAACAAATGTGATAAATGCCATGGCTCTCCCTGTCACCTTAGTCACATGTTTTTTTTCTGTGTCCTAAGCTGGAAGGTTTCTGGACAGGTTATTTTGCTATTATGTCAACTGTTCTGGGGGTAACTCTCCAACCTTGTCCTCTGATTGCTATATTTGCAATTCCTGATTGCTCACTTTCACTTAATTCTACACAAAAGGATATAATAGCTTTCACATCCTTATTAGCGAGACGTCTGTTATTGTTGCATTGGAAGTCTGCTAAATATCCTCCTGTTTCCCAGTGGCTTAAAGATTAAATACATGTTGACACAATGTACAGCCAAATTTTTTCACAATTGCTGCATTCCAGGCAGGTTTTTGAGCCCGTAAAATCATGACTTGTAGCATTCCAGGCAAGTCACGACAAACTGCCTGAGCGCATTTATTATTAGGCTATATTATCTTATATTATGTCTTACATTATGTCTATTTTTTCACCGTGTGCCACTTGCATAAACACCGCACCATTAGCAGCTGCCATTGTTGTTTCGCGGGCTATGTGACGTCAGAACTTGGAACTGGGAGTACATCCATCTAGTACGAGTTCACAGGTGGGAAGTCACGGGTTTGACTGCAGTTCTAGTGCACTTTCACGGGTAAAAGGTTGGAAAAACATGGGTAATTGCCTGAAACGCGGCATTGGCCGTTAGAGTGCGCATTAATCCGCACTTCTAATTCTGAAGTTAATGTTACGTTCCAGGCAGGTTTTTGAGCTTGTAAATCAGGACTTCAAATCACGACTCACGACTTTGTTGCGTTCCAGGCAAGTCACCCCAAACTGCCTGAGCGCCTTAATTATTATTACAGTATTATTCATTTGTTTGCAATGTTATATTGTCCTAAAGTCAATTTTTTTTACTGTGTACCACTTGCACAAACAACGCACCCCTAGGTGCTGGCATAGTGGTTTTGCGGGCTATGTCACGTCAGAACTCGGAACTGGGAGTACATCGATCTAGTACGAGTTCACGAGTGGGAAGACACGGGTTTGACTGCCGTTCGGATGCACTTTCACGGGTAGAAGGCTGGAAAAACACGAGTAACGAGTTGCCTGGAACGCGGCATAAGTAGTAGACCATCCGGACCATAAGATATTATTAGAAGACATGTTTGTTGTAAGAGTTTTATAGTAGGCCAAACAATATAGAATATCAACATGATGATGTAATTGTTTGTACATTGTTTTATATAGTGACTGTAACATTGAGTGTATTTTGCAGTGTTTAACACATATACCGATTTTAGGCTCCGAAAATTCTTCAAAAAGAACACAAATAATAGCCTTCTCAGCTGCTTATAGTTGCAACTCATGCGTCATCAGAACAGGGTGTTCAACGCACCACCTTTTACGTTTAAAAAACAATTTGTCGGGGCTGAACGCAGCCCGGGTGTCAGAGAGTTGTCACAGAAACAACGCCCTCATCCTGCCTTTATATTAGCTAATTCAAAGAATCCACCTTTTTCTTTAGCCTAGTGTGCTTTAAATTATAGGAGCTATTCCTGGTTTGGGGAGGTTCTACTCTAAAAGACAAAAATAATTTAAAATCATAAGGTTGTGCTACATAATCTTCATCCGTCGGTTTGTCTGAATAAGCTATACATTTTCTTTCATGTTCTATTTTCAGAAGTCAGGACAATGTCGATTTTCATGTGACATGAACAAGAATTTTCACTCCACTGCATTCGTTTCCTCCTGATTATTCCCTGTTGAAAGTAATTTGTTAATGCTTTTACATTTTACATTACATCAACTCATTGCACCCTTTTTATGAAAGTGCTTATAATTACAGGTGCTGATCATATAATTAGAATATCTTCAAAAAGTTTATTTATTTCACTAATTCCATTCAAGAAGTGAAACTTGTATAATGTATACATTCATTCCACACAGACTGATTTATTTCAAGTGTTTATTTCTTTTAATTTTGATGATTATAACCAACAACTAATGAAAACCCCAATTCAGTGTCTCAGAAAATTAGAATATTACTTAGGACCAATACAAAGAAAGGATTTTTAGAAATCTTGGCCAACTGAAAAGTATGAACATGAAAAGTATGAGCATGTACAGCACACAGGCTCCTTTTGCCTGAATTACTGCAGCAATGCGGCGTGGCATGGAGTCGATCAGTCTGTGGCACTGCTCAGGTGTTATGAGAGCCCAGGTTGCTCTGATAGTGGCCTTTAGCTCTTCTGCATTGTTGGGTCTGGTGTATTGCATCTTCCTCTTCACAATACCCCATAGATTTTCTATATGGTTAAGGTCAAGCGAGTTTGTTGGCCAATTATGAACAGGGATACTATGGTCCTTAAACCAGGTACTGGTAGCTTTGGCACTGTGTGCAGGTGCCAAGTCCTGTAGGAATATGACGGCTGAAACCCATATCTTGCATACATCTGTGCATAGTGGTTCTTGAAGCACTGACTCCAGCTGCAGTCCACTCTTTGTGAATCTCCCCCACATTTTTGAATGAGTTTTGTTTCACAATTCTCTCCAGGGTGCGGTTATCCCTATTGCTTGTACACTTTTTTCTACCACATCTTTTCCTTCCCTTTCGCCTCTCTATTAATGTGCTTGGACACAGAGCTCTATGAACAGCCAGCCTCTTTTGCAATAACCTTTTGTGTCTTGTGCTCCTTGTGCAAGGTGTCAACGGTCGTATTTTGTACAACTGTCAAATCAGCAGTCTTCCCCATGATTGTGTAGCCTACAGAACTAGACTGAGGCTCCGTCCACACGAAGCCGGTGCGTTCCCTATCCCATCATTTTTTTTCCTCGTTCTAAAAAAAAATTCCGTAAACACGAAACCACTGAAAACGGTGTAGTATATATGCCAGACCAGTGTGGGGTGCTGTAATTCTGCCATAGAGATACGCTATACACGGAGAAGAAGACTTTGAGCATGCACATAACCTTGCGCGCTGTATACGAACTAAGAAGAAGAAGACGAAGATGCGAACATTATCGCTTGTTGCTCATAACAGTTGCATAGAAGCAATAGATTTTGCTGTAATAAAGCTAGTAGGCTTAGTAGCAACACGAACGCAATCATGTAGTCCGCCATTATTGTTGTTGCTGTTACGTGTGACGCAGCCGACACGTGATGTGATGACATCATCGTTTCACAAAATAAACGTATTGGCTGTACACACGAAACCGCGAGGGTGTCGTTTTCAGATTTATCCACTTTGGGACCCGGTTTCAAAAAATAGCGGATTCAGTCTCCTAAAACGCCGGATCCGTGTGGATGAAACACCAATACGATAAAAAATGTATGCGTATACAGCGAAACGCGTCTCCGTGTGGACAGGCCTTGAGAGACCATTTAAAGGTTTTGAGTTAATTAGCTGATTAGAGGGTGGCACCAGGTGTCTTCAATACTGAACCTTTTCACAATATTCTAATTTTCTGAGACACTGAATTGGGGTTTTCATTAGTTGTCAGTTATAATCATCAAAATTAAGAGAAATAAACACTTGAAATATATCAGTCTGTGTGGAATGAATGTATACCATCAAGCCACCATCGAGAGCTTGCTGACCTACGCTGTGTGGTACAGTAGCTGCACAGAAGCTGACAGGAAGAGACTGCAGAAGGTGACCATCGGCTGCCCTCTGCCCTTTCCCCTCTATTACCTCCATTCATAACGCCCACTGTCTCAGCAGGGCTAGGAACATTTTAAAGGACAATACTCACCCCGGTTTTCATCTCTTTAACTTGCTGCCTTCTGGCAGCATAGGTCTATAGCTGCCAGAACAAATAGACTCAGGGACAGTTTCTTTCCCAAAGCTGTTTCCATACTGAACTCAGATTTGCACTGAAAACTGTTATATTTGTATGTATTTGCAACCAGTATGGTCATACTTATCATTTCAAGGTACTGTCATCTCGCAATTGGACTAATTTGAGCACCCATAGGAAAATGTTTTAAAAGAATGTTATATTTAGTGTATAATATAAGGACTGAAATCTTGTAACTATTGTTCATTTAAATCATTTTAGAAACACTGGAAAAAGTGCACAACAGACACATTGGGGTTGCATACACTAGTCAGGTAGTTTACTACTTCAACCACTAGTTGGCAAACATGAACACCAGTTTCCTTCCAGGCTAAGTTCTTTTGGAGTTTGTATGTGTTCTTGATAAACTGTTTTGTTTAGATGCGATATTTAGAGGATCTTGCTCTCTGAGTTTTAGGCAGTGGTTGGACTTTCTATTGTGATTGTGAAAAATGTTGATATTGGATATTCTTGCTATTGTAACCCACATCATCTTTCTGGGAGAAACTGAACAGTGCCACACGCTTTTTTGACTTTTCTACATGTAAAAACACAAATGTTGAGGAGGTGTCTAGAAAACACAGCATAGGAGTAGGCTTGATGGTTCCGGAGCGGGCTTGATGGTTCCTTGAACACTAAACTCTAGTGAGACGGTGTGAGACTCAACATGGCGGCGGTGCGCTGCTAGAAACTTTTTCGTACTTTTCCCCTTTTTTTTCTCTCTCACTTCACCTCCCACAAATACAATAAAACTGGATTATAATTAGGACTTGGATCGCCTAGAATATTACATTGACAATGCTACAATAGACTCTCAAGATACTCAACACCACTGAGCTACATCCCCTTTGCTAAAACGACTTTTGAGCATCTGTAGGTATACAAATGCTGTTAAATCCAGTAGCTGGCACATCACAAGACCAAACTGAAAGGCTTTTACTCAAACTTGCTGAAAATGCATTAAAGCTTTAACAGAGCTTGGAGATGCTGGGGATTGAACCCAGGACCTCATACATGCGAAGCATGCGCTCTACCACTGAGCTACATCCCCTGATAAAAGGTGTGCTTTGTTTGTGTGTAGTTACAAGTGCTTTTACTCAAGATAACGTTTGTGTAATAAGTAGTAGATGTTTGCAGACATTGTAATGACTACACACGTAGGTCAAAAGTCTGATAAATAGGTAGTTAAAGATTGAACCCAGGACCTCATACATGCAAAGCATGCGCTCTACCACTGAGCTACAACCCCATGGCAGAAATGGTAGAGGACCAAACTGAAAGGCTTTTACTCAAACTTGCTGAAAATGCATTAAAGCTTTAACATAGCTTGGAGATGCTGGGGATTGAACCCAAGGCCTCATACATGCAAAGCATGCGATCTACCACTGAGCTACATCCCCATACAAAAATGACATTTGGGCATCTGTAGGTATATAAATTCTGTTAATCCCAGTAGAGGGCACATAAAAGGAAAGAATTGAAGCTCTTTTGCATGAAACGCAACAAGCATTGAGCAGCATTTGGAGAAGCTGGGGATTGAACCCAGGACCTCATACATGCAAAGCATGCGCTCTACCACTGAGCTACATCCCCTTTGCTAAAATGACTTTTGAGCATCTGTAGGTATACAAATGCTGTTAAATCCAGTAGCTGGCACATCACAAGACCAAACTGAAAGGCTTTTACTCAGTAGATCTGTAGATCTGTAGGACCAAACTGAAAGGCTTTTACTCAAACTTGCTGAAAATGCATTAAAGCGTTAAGAGAGCTTGGAGATGCTGGGGATTGAACCCAGTACCTCACACATGCAAAGCATGTGCTCTACCACTGAGCTATATCCCTACTGAAAAGGTTGCCTTTTGGGCATCTGTAGGTATACAAATTCTGTTAATCCCAGTAGAGGGCAAATATAAGGATTGAATTGAAGCCTTTTGCATGAAACGCAATAAACATTGAGCAGCATTTGGAGATGCTGGGGATTGAACCCAGGACCTCATACATGCAAAGCATGCGCTCTACCACTGAGCTACATCCCCATGGCAAAAATGGTAGAGGACCAAACTGAAAGGCTTTTACTCAAACTTGCTGAAAATGCATTAAAGCTTTAACATAGCTTGGAGATGCTGGGGATTGAACCCAGGACCTCATACATGCAAAGCATGCGCTCGACCACTGAGCTACATCCACATACAAAAATGACTTTTGGGCATCTGTAGGTATACAAATTCTGTTAATCCCAGTAGA
>NC_133372.1:24987956-25093595 GCF_049309525.1 Garra rufa | reverse complement strand
ATGGGAAAACTAAACTAAAATAAATAAAGTAAACTAAAATAAAATAAAACTAAATAAAAACTAAACTAAACTAAAATAATAAAAATGAGGCAGACAACTTTTTTCCCTTAAATTGATGACAATATAAAATAAAATAAAATAATAAAAAATAAGGCAGACAACTTTCCCCCCATAAATTGATATATGTGATATATATATATATATATATATATATATATATATATATATATATATATATATATATATATATATATATATATAAAGACAGAAAACATAGGAAATAAAAATAAAGTTAAATTAAATTAAATTAAATAAAAAAATTATAAAAATAAGGCAGACAACATTTTCCCTTAAATGGATAAATCTATGAGAAAGAAAACATGGAAAATTAAATAAGATCATATAAAATAAAATAATAGCATAAAAATAAGGCAGACAACTTTTTCCCTTAAATTGATGAAAATCAATAATATAAAAGATAAAATAAAAATATAAAAAATATAAAAATATACAGAGACAATAATATATAATATATATATATACCAGACACCTTTTTCCCTTAAATTGATGAAAAAAAAAAAAAAAACAATGCAAGAGTTGTCGGCAGGCATCAAAGATCCCCATGTAGGTACACATCGCATATTTGGCGTGATCTCCTTTGCGTCAGAGAATAGACTGGCAGGCAATTAGCAAAGCTTATCTCACCCATTCGTTCCTTAGAGAGAAAAAAAAACTTTAGAAACAGTTAAAATGTTCCTTTCACTTTTCCCTATGGCAACCCCTACGGCAAAAGTGCTGTTGCTGATAGCAGGGAAACCAAATGAAAAGATACAAACAAACTATAATGACGTAGTAAATTCCAAATAGTTTGTCCCTTGAAAATGACAACAATCATGATTTTAATGGCATCCTGTCTACAGTTTAATGGCATCCTGTGTGGCCTTTGGTCTCCTCCTGGTAGACCAGGGTCTGAATAAAAAACATCTCTCTCTCTCTTGCTCTCTTTCTCTCACTAAAAAGGATCCTAGAGGGCAGGGCCTAAAGTTTGAGTGCCCATGTGCACATTTCCTCTACCTCTTATGCTCAGATGATAAGTGCCTCTTACTGAAGACCGACGGACTGTGAAGAACCTGCAGCAGAACTCTACAGTATCTGGATCCAAGGTGCTACTTCGGTTCTTCTCGCTTATTCTTGAGGTGCCAGCCAAACCTGAGGGCTGTCAGACCCCAAAAAGGACCAGGTAGTCAGAGGTAACCATGACCAACCCATGCATGGTGGTTCTGGAACTGCTCGGAATGCTGCTCGGGACAGGGGGCTGGTTTTGTACGCTGGCGGCCACCATTATGCCTCAATGGTTGTCACTTTCTACTGAACTATTGAGCATGGAGAGCTACGAACAAGGGCTTTGGGAGGCTTGCGTGGTCCAGGAGGTCGCTGGCACAGAGTGTCGCCCCTATGAAACCATCCTAGGCCTCGAACCGAAGATCATGCTGGCCCGTGTTCTGATATGTATTTCGGATGCCACATGTCTCCTCGGACTTCTCCTCGCCATCCCTGCCATGAGTCAGATCAATTGCTGTAAGACTGAGGAGGGACAGAAGACCAAGCGAGGTTTGAAGATCACGGCTGGTGTGTTTTTATGCATCGCTGGATTGTTTGTGCTCTTTCCCATCTCCTATATTGCTCACGATATTGTTATGAAGTTCTTTGATGAGACCGTGCCTCACGGAGTGCCACGTTCAGAGTTTGGGGACGCGCTGTTCATCGGATGGGCTGCAGGACTTCTTGACATTGTGGCAGCCACGCTGTTATTTGCCTCTTGCTCTTATTCCAGAGACAGTGAACCACATCTGGTGTATCACCATCAAAGGCAGGAGATCAGAACTATCGACGGTGCGAGAAAACGTACTGAGTACGTTTGAGGTACTTTTGAGGTGAAATGCCTATTAATGTTGATGGAACAGGAAAAAAAAACTTTTTTTCCTTTGGAAAACATTTATACTTACATTCTGTGTATGCATAAATGAAACCCTTGAAACAGGTAAAGCATTATTATGATGCATTTATCCTTTAATATCTGAGTAGTCTGATTATTTGTATTATCAGTAATGTTTTGAAATTGAAAAATTGCCAATATGTTTTCAATTGCTTTGATAGCGATGTAGTAATTGAAAAAGTGACAATAATGTTTTTTCTTGACTTCTTTTGTGGAATTTTGATCACAAATATTGCCTTAATGTGCATATTATATACATAATATACAAATTATATATACACGCTAGTACAGAAAAGCATAAAGATAAGATTTTGGTCTTTGTGTGTGCGTGTGCATTTGTACACTGAACATTCAGTACTCAGTGCCATCTGCAAAGGCAATACAGTGCTTCTCAGTAGGAAGGATGTGTCCTAGTAAGGCTGCATATCCCGGCTGGCACGTCATCAAGCCACTGATGATTTTGGAGAGGAATGCATTATGTTTTCTTGTAATTGTTTTGTTGTAAATGAAGCATGTAAAGCTAAACTGTGCATAATGAGAACCACTGGAAGATCACAGATAGTTGCATGTGCTGCATGATTAGAATGTCAGATTTGTAATATGAAGTATTCTTCGAATTGTAATTTAAATAGTATTTTTGTGCAGTGACCGTCACACAGAAAACTCAGAAGGAATGGACGAGGAAGGACGCATCCTCACTAGGATGCAGCTTTCCGTTTGAGAAGCACCCATTGTTTGGAGATCATTGTTTGTAAACAGCACCAAAAAATCAACTTGTACTAATCCAGAATACTGTCATTTTTTTAGTACAAAAAAATAAAAAAATAAAAGATACTTATTTACACGTATTTTATATAATATTATGCACTATATGGGGCAGTGATTATCAGGGTTTAAGCATTTTAAGACATTTAAGCACATATAAAAAAAGACATATTATTTAGCAAGCCTGTAACCACCTAAAGCCATAATCAGTTCATTTAAAAGAAGCATTTTTGACCAATCCTGGTAATTTACCACAGAAATATGTTTCTTAATGTTTATGACTGTTATAGCGCCAGTTTGATCTCCCTCAAACTTTGCATGCTTGTTTAGAATCACCTGTTGCATGTGCTTAAGAGGTTTTGTGAAGTTTTGAGTTTTCATGTAAACTGTAAAATGTTTTCACCAGTTTCAACTTAAAAACTTAAGTTTAGCAGCTGCCTTAAGACTGTAAGTTAAATCAACTTAAGTCATTTAAACTCACAAGTTATATCAACTCATTTTTAATGTAATAAGTTAAAATGACTTGTAGTTTTAAGCTGATTTAACTTAAAAACTTAAGGCAGCTGCTCAACTTAAGTTTTTAAGTTGAATCTGGTGAAAACTTTTTACAGTGTAGCCTTTATAGGCTTTTGAGTATATTTGGACAGGCCCGTTTTGTAAACGTCCCTCTTATAGCTTCCCAAAGGGTAAATTTAAACTTTTTTTTTTAAATGATTGACCTTGTCCAGAGAATTGTACTGCAGTGTTTTTTTCCAGACTAGACTAGCTCCAAACCAGACTAGTTTGCAAATGTAGGTTTTTCACATCTTCTCAATCATTTAATGAATGGTTTGATTAACTGCAGTGGTTCTAGAGGCAAATGTTCAGAATGAGGAGGTCTATTGTATAATATGGATAAAATGTGTATGTGTGAAGAACATGCAATACACAATCATTTATGCTCATGAAAATGTGATATTGCCCCCGAGTGGCCGATTTCTTTCAAATTTCTCACAGACCTTTTGAGCTGTGAGTCAAACAGTTTCATTCCATTCTGCCTCCATTAACCTTGTCTAACAGATGCTCAAAGTTCATGGCATATGACGGCCATGTTTTCTGAGATACAAAACTTTGGACCAAGACTGTGTGCAACGATTTTCACATCGATAAGACAAATGGTTGTGTAATTATGGCCATTTTTATGGTTTTCCCTCTTACAGTGTCACCAAGTGGCTAGGATCTGACATTTTTTTCTTATGACCTCAGATTAAGATCTTACATATACATTGTGATATTGTCAAATATATTTCATTCTGTTCAAAAGTTATAGCCATTTTAGTAAAGGCAGCCCTGCCTCTTTCAAACGTTTTGGCGTCCCTTTGCAATGGATCAAACTTATTTTGATCATTATTTATGTTCACTCTCCAGAGAATCTTTTTGCATTGGTTTGATTCTGATTGGGTGAAAAACCTAGGACTAATTTGCAAAAGTAGTTTTTTTTTTTTTTTTTTTTTTTAAAGGCAAAATATTTGGATCCAAATACTTTGCCCAGGCTGATGGACAAATCTGAGGCATGTGTTTTGTCCGGCGTAAGCCAAGGATTCCAACAACACAAGACACTTGAGCCTGCGATGAAAAGTATCTCATAAGGAGTTATGAGTGATTTCGTACTTTTGATCACTGTAGCGCCCACGTCAGGCCGATTGGGGCGAACATTGGTGACATTGTAGAAGGTGGGACTGCTACCATCCCTCCAAGTTTCAAGTCTCTACAACTTACGGTTTGGTCTTCCCGATCAGTTTTACGTGGAGATTGCTGATCCTTGGCCATTCTAACAATTACATGGGCCAAAAAAAATGCCCCACGGTCTTTCATAGCTCACATTTTTTAAATTAAAATAAAAATGTTTAATTGTTAAAAAATCAGTTTTATTGATTTTTTATTTTATTTTCCTAAAAAATGTTTCAAACAAGAGTACAAAAAGGATAAATCAAAGAAAATTAGATTTGGTTTTCTGGTGCTTAGTCAAGGGAGCTAATGGCAGTATAAATGCCTGCTTGAGTGTAATTGTCTCTGATGGTCTGCCTATCAGAATAGAGACTAAGCTGTGTTTAATGAAGGCTCTAATGAGCAGTGTGTTCTCTGAGGAATGCCAAACAGTGTCGCCTCCTCCTCTCCATCATTACTTTGATTTGACCAGGTTAGAAGGAGACAGGGGGCTCCTTTCCACCCGAATACTGCAACAGGTACAGCCCCATCCTACATCTCTACATGAAAATGATCCTGTAAAGAAATATTCCACTCAAAAAGTATGTCATTAATTTCTCACCCTCACATCGTTACAAACCTGTAAGACCTTAGTTTATCTTCTGAACACAAATTAAGATCATTTTGATAAAATCTCAGAGCCCTCTGATCTTGCATAGACAGCAACGCAACAACCCCATTCAAGGCCCAGAAAGGTAGTTAGGACATTGATAAATAGGTGGTTCAATCGTAATGTTATGAAGATAATTTTTGTGCTCAAAGAAAACTAAAATTTCTTCTCTTCCGTGTCAGTCTTCGATCCATTCTGATGTAAAACCTGGATGTGCTGTGCCCTGTTTACACTCTTAAAAATAAAGGTGCTTTAAAATGTTCTTCACAGTGATGCCATAAAAGAACCATTTTTAGTTCCACAAAGAACCATCTCTTTCTCACCTTTTTATAATCTAAAGGACCTTCTTTTGTCACAAAGAATCTTTTGTGCAACAGAAAGGTTCTTCAGATGTTAGAGGTTCTTTATGGAACCATTTAGACAAAAAGGTTCTACTATGGCATCGTGAAGCACCTTTATTTTTAAGAGTGAAAGAAAGATGGACATTTTATTTCAGAACACTGGCTCCTGTATCACAACAGAAGAGAAGAAATTGTTGAATAAAGTCGTTATTTTAGTTTCTTTGTGCACAAAAATATTCTTGTGCATAACCACTGCATGGTGCATAACCACTGATGTCACATGGACTATTTTATCAATGTTCTTACTACCTTTCTGAGCCTTGAATGTGTCAGTTGCAATACTGTCTATGCAGGATCAGAAAGCCTTTGGATTTAATCCAAAATATCTTAATTTGTCTTTTGAAGATAAAGGTCTTACAGGTTTGGAACGACATTAGAGTGAGTAATTAATGACAGAATTTTCATTTTTGGATAAAATATCCCTTTAACATGGGAAAAGGTAGATGAATCCAAGCACAGAAAATGTACACCATGTACATTTCTTCAGGCATGATAGAAATATGGTATATGGACAAAATGTTTTCTTAGACTTGAAGGCGCCACATAGATTGTGCCCTGAACTTCCTGCGATGGATATTGATAGTGAAAATGAAAAAGGGCGGTATGTTTAGACTTAGATGTTTAGCTATTAACACTCATTTCCAGCTTCTGGTTGGGAGGGGAATGTACCCTGTGCTCTCAGAAAGGGGAAATGGTGCGTCTTCGACTCATTAGGAACAATGTCCTAATGCAGCTCACTGCAAACAATCAGGAGTGAAAGAAGCTGATAAACGCTCACATGAAACTAAATGGTAAACATACAAGATAAACACCATTCACAAACACTGGATTTGGTCATATATTTGTAAATTATGTGGTTTCATAACTTTCCTTTTAATATCTTTTTCCTTAGAGAACAATAAGTAAAATAAATACAAATATGCTTGCTGGAAATCACTGGAAATGCTACTTATTTTATGTAACGTCTGAGTATTTTAGTAAAAAGAAACCATGAAACTCATGAAATAAATGCAGGGATACTGGTCTATCTATCTATCAACCTATCAATCTATCAATCTATCAATCTATCTATCTATCTATCTATCTATCTATCTATCTATTTAGAAATAGTTCAAAGTTAAGAGAATAGTTGAACATAAGCTCACAAAATACTGTTCAAATTGTTACTGCCTCGAGTTGTTATTCTGGAATAAATGTAGAAAAGTCAAAATTACGAGAAGGTTTCTCTATATAACGTTAAGTCATTATTACTAGAAAGTTTCCTATTATTACGAAATTTTTTCATTATTACGAGAAACTAAGTCATTATTACAAGAGTTTCATATTATTATGAGAAAGTTTCTTATTATTATGAGAAACAGTCATTATTACGAGAAAGTTTTCATTATTACGAGAATGTTTTTTATTACGATAAAGTTTCTCATTATTACGATAAAGTTTCTTATTACAAGAAGGTTTCACATTATTACGAGAAATAAATTATAGGTGTCATAGAATGGAAAACTCATTATTACAAGAAAGTTTCTTATTACGATAAAGTTTCTCATTATTTCAAGAAAGTTTCTTATTACGATAAAGTTTCTCATTATTACAAGAAAGTTTCTTATTTCGATAAAGTTTCTCATTATTACAAGAAATTAAGTCATTATTACGACAAAGTTTCTCATTATTACGAGAAAGTTTCTCATTATTATGAGAAAGTTTCTTATTAAGATCAAGTTTCTCATTATTACGAGAAAGTTTCTTATTACGATAAAGTTTCTCATCATTACGAGAAATTAAGTCATTATTTCGAGAAAGTTTCTCATTATTACGAGATACTAAGTCATTATTACGAGAAAGTTTCTTATTACGATAGTTTCTCATTATTACGAGAAAGTTTCTTTTTACGATAAAGTTCCTCATCATTACGAGAAATTAAGTCATTATTACGAGAAAGTTTCTCATTATTACGAGATACTAAGTCATTATTACGAGAAAGTTTCTCATTATTACGAGATACTAAGTCATTATTACGAGAAAGTTTCTCATTATTACGAGATACTAAGTCATTATTACGAGAAAGTTTCTCATTATTACGAGATACTAAGTCATTATTACGAGAAAGTTTCTTATTACGATAAAGTTTCTCATTATTACGAGAAAGTTTCTTTTTACGATAAAGTTCCTCATCATTACGAGAAATTAAGTCATTATTACGAGAAAGTTTCTCATCATTACGAGAAATTAAGTCATTATTACGAGAAAGTTTCTCATTATTACGAAATACTAAGTCATTATTACGAGAAAGTTTCTTATTACGATAAAGTTTCTCATTATTACGAGAATGTTTCTTTTTACGATAAAGTTCCTCATCATTACGAGAAATTAAGTCATTATTACGAGAAAGTTTCTCATTATTATGAGATACTAAGTCATTATTACGAGAAAGTTTCTTATTACGATAAAGTTTCTCATTATTACGAGAAAGTTTCTTATTACGAGAAAGTTTCTTATTACGATAAAGTTTCTCATTATTATGAGAAAGTTTCTTATTACGATAAAGTTTCTCATTATTATGAGAAAGTTTCTTATTACGATAAAGTTCCTCATCATTACGAGAAATTAAGTCATTATTATGAGAAATTAAGTCATTATTACGAGAAAGTTTCTCATTATTACGACAAAGTTTCTTTTTACGATAAAGTTCCTCATCATTACTAGAAATTAAGTCATTATTATGAGAAATTAAGTCATTATTACGAGAAAGTTTCTTATTACGATAAAGTTTCTCATTATTATGAGAAAGTTTCATATTACGATAAAGTTTCTCATTATTAGGAGAAAGTTTCTTTTTACGATAAAGTTCCTCATCATTACGAGAAATTAAGTCATAATTACGAGAAATTAAGTCAATATTATGAGAAAGTTTGTCATTATTACGAGATACTAAGTCATTATTATGAGAAGTTTCTTATTACGAGAAAGTTTCTTTTTACGATAGTTTCTCATCATTACGAGAAATTAAGTCATTATTAAGAGAAATTACGTCATTATTACGTGAAAGTTTCTTATTACGATAAAGTTTCACATTATTATGAGAATGTTTCTTATTATTACAAGAAAGTTTCTCATTATTACGAGAAATTAAGTCATTATTATGAGAAATTAAGTCATTATTACGAGAAAGTTTCTCATTATTATAAGATGTTAAGTCATTATAACAAGATACTAAGTCATTATTGCAAATAAATTTCTCATTATAACGAGATATATTTTTTTTCAGGATATTATTACTTTTTAACTCATTATTACAAGAAACTATGAGCACAAGCTTAGACAACCTTCTTCATGCAAGCATATATATGTATGAACACTCCCTGAATCTGACAAAAAAAAAAAAAACTGTGGAGCAGGTTTAGTATACAGACTTGTAATGAATGTCCTCAAGTAAAATTATACCATCAAGTCCTTAATTATTGGTGTTACTCATTGGAGTTGATACCCTTTACTTAGTTGCTTTGCTATGCAAAAGGGCAGAACCAAACAGCAGAGGGTAAGATGACCTCTGTGTAGATGAGATACAAGCTGCAGCTCAAGGCCAGCGGAGATACTTAAAAAAAATAACAAGATAGTTTATAAATGCCAGTGGTTTCTCACAGGTGAAAATCTGACGCCAAAAAACACTGTGCACCAGCAGTGCTGATCACGCAACACACCCAGCAGTGTGATCACATGCACACCCAGCAAATGATCACACAACACACCCTGCGGTACACACCCACAATACACCAAAACTACATAACAGTTTAGCACAGTTTAGAAACGGTACCAATTATTTGAAAAGAATGACCTATAAAATTAAAACGAATGAATACAAGTGCATAATTATTTGAAGTAAAACTATTTTTTCATAGCCCATTTAATTTATTGTATAATCTAATGCATATGCAATTTTGTCTGAAATAGTGGAAATTTGCCATTTATACTAATTGAGACTCGAAATATGTTAAGGTTAAGAGGTTAAGACTGACGCAATTGAGGCCCACAAGCAAAATGACTACATTCATAATCAGTTTATAAACCATTAAGCAGTTAAACTTTAATTCAAAACACTAAAAATCCAAAGGGATAATATACTACCTTTGGTCCTCATATACACTACCGTTCAAAAGTTTGGGGTCAGTAAGACTTGTAATAGTCTTTAAAGAAGTATCTTATGCTCATCAAGGCTGCATTTATTTGATTAAGAATACAGGAAAAAAACAGTAATATTAAAACAGTAATATGCTGATTTATTATTAGAATGATCAATGTTGGATAATATCAACAGCAAATATTTTTTTTTTCAGGATTCTTTCATGAATAACAAGTTTTAAAAGTACAGTGTTTATTCAAAATATAATTTTTTTATAACAATGTAAATTATTTATTATTAACTTTCAATAAACTTTTAATTACTAACTTAATACATCCTTGGTGAATAAAAGTATTCATTTCTTAAAAAAAAAAATAAAAAAAAAAATGTACTGACCCCAAACTTTTGAACGGTGGTGTATCTTCCATGCAAAAAGTGAGATTTCATAATTAATGCAACTATAGTTATTCTACAACAAAGAACTGATAAACTATTTTATCTCTCATGATTATGCTGAACTCTGATACTGTTGAAAGAACTCTGATATTGTTCATTGCCCTTCACCTTTGTTTTCACTTTCTTATCACAGCATGTATGATAATATGAGCAGTCTCATGTCGCACTTCTCATATGCTGCATGAACAGACTGGGGTTTTCAATAAAGAAACTCTATTGTTTTGATATCACTCTTCCATCCTTTTGAGGCACTGAGACTGTTGTAAAGGAGGTTTCATACTGAGCTCCATAAAAGCTTGTTTAATTCCACCAACATCACGCCCCGCTCTTGGTCACATGCAAGCAGAAATGTGTTTGTGCTATAGCTGCCGTTCTCTAAGACAATGCGATCATCTCAGTAAGCGGTCTTGGCTCTTCTCTGTCAGGATGTTTCTTTCACCTCTCTCAGAACAATACATGTCAAATCGCCAATGGCCATGGGAGTCCATCCTGGCAGACAAATTCTCCAGTCGCAATTCTTATGAGCCTTAACACCTCTTCTTTTGTATACGTTTTTGAGTGTTTTATATAGATCTTTCTAAAGGGACTTTGATGGACTAACCAACACAGAAAACAAAAGCACCTTTAATTGGCAAGAAATGATTTCCCTTTGTCAGAGGGATTAGGTGGTTTTATAACAGAAGAAAATCACGTAATATTCAGTGGGATTTGTCAAAATTAATGTTCAATTTTAACAAGATTAAATGTTGGCATGTAACAAACTCAAAGCCCACGGGGGGTGTTGAAAAACACAGTAATAAGGGCAAGTATCAAGCTGTGAAATAACAGTAAAGTTCATTCCACTCATGGCAGGGGTTATTTCCTCTGAAATCACCTTGTCCCCGCTCAAAGATCCACTCTTACTCAGCTAAATCATATCTTAAATCAAATGCAAGATATTTTGAGCTTACAGCTTTTAGTGGCAGACAAATAATAGTACTGACAAGTATAGATAGACGTTGAATCTTATCAACAACAGAAAACAGTTCATATAGCACTAGTCAATTTTTAATGATCACTTTTACTGTAAAATAAAAATTATATTAATTAGAATAATACCTTTACAACCTTTTAAGGATCATGTGACACTGAAAACCAGAGTAATAGCTGCTGAAAATTCAGCTTTACCATTACAGGAATAAATTAAACCCTGTGTATAGACTACCAGTCAAAAGTTTTTAAATGTTTTTTAAGGAAGTTCACCAAGACTGTATTTATTTGATCTAAAGTACAGCCAAAAAACAGTAAAATTTGGAAATATTTTTACTATTTAAAATAACTGTTTTCTATTTGAATATATTTTAAAATGTTATTTATTCCTGTGATTTAAAAGCTGAATTTTTTAGCATCATTACTCCAGTCACACGGTCCTTCAGAAATCATTCTAATATTCTGATTTGCTGCTCAAAAAACATTAATTAATATTATTATTTTGAAAGCAGCTGAGTAGAATTTTTTCAGGTTTCTTTGATGAATAGAAAGATCAGAAGAACAGCATTTATCTGAAATAGAAATCCTTTGTAACGTTATAAATGTCACAAGGAATAAATTACATTTTAAAATATATTCAAATAGAAATTAGTTCCAAAAAACATTAAAAATGTTTTTGACTGGCAGTATATATATATATATATATATATATATATATATATATATACACTTTTATTACCGTTTATCACTTTTTTTAGAATATTTTTTCACACGTGACAGTAAAGACTTACACAAATATTGTATTTCAAATAAATTCTGTTCTATTTATTAAAGGATTTTAAAAACCAGAGTAATCGATGCTGAAAATTCAGCTTATATATAGACACATACATGCATTACAAACATTTAGGTGAGTATACTCTTAAAGCATTGAGTGAACATTACGTCACAAATAATAAGACAACTGTAAAATGTTATCTCTTATAGACAATTTTATACCAATAAAATGGCATCAAAGTTGAAAGTGCTTGCCTTTATTTCTGTTTATCACTTTAATGATCATATAATTACATTACATTCACATAAATAAACCGTATTATGATTTAGGGTCCTTAGATATACAAGTTTTTCTCAAACAGTCAAAGATTATGAGAAATTGTGTTTAGAGCCTTCAACGTCCTTCCACAGAGTGATACACTTTATTATTAAATCTTTTCTGATTCATAGGCTGGGTTGACCATCCCCTCATTTACACTCTCTTTAATTGCACCAAGAAAGCCTTCATCCCTTAGATTATTGTCAAAATGTCCCGTTTCTCCACTCTTAGGCATCTTGGTTATGGGATACCTGTAGCACATTAAGAGTAGTCCACTTACAATGAGCAGGCCACCTGAGCCAATCCCAATTCCAATCCCTGGACCCACTTCCTGTTTTACTGGAGCAGAAGGCAAGTAGAAGTCGGGTGGAAAGTCTATAGTGAGATTCGCCACCACAGAATTCATATTCCAAAACACAGGGATCAGCGAACACGCTGCAGTCAGCCAGTACAAGGAGCCCGCGATCACAAAGGTCAATCTGAGATGCCCACTGTCAACTCCAAAAATGGCATTTCTCACCACATTTCCTGCCAACAGGTTTGCGACCACCCCCACGCCAATAGCAACCATGCAAAGCACCTGGGCGGCTGCTATTTCTGGTGGAGTGAATGAATCTGTAAGGCTGATGCTTTTGCAGATCTCAGCCGAGTCCAAAATGTGGCTGTTGAAACAGACCCTCCATACGCCCACCCAGGCCAATCCTCCAGTGACGACTGTCTGATTGTCTACGTACCATATCCTCCAGTCGTTCACCCCAGAAATTGAGGCTGTCATTATCCATCCTACAAACCCAAGTACCAAACCTGCAAACTGCAGATGGACTGACTGGGCCAGGTAAGCCATTGGTAAAACTGCTGAGACCCGACACCAGCTGGGGGTGAATATTTCCTCCTCAGGTTTGCACGCTGTCCTTCAGGAGCATGGCTACATCGCTGTCATACCACTTCTGTCAGATTAGAGAAAGTAAAAACACATTTGTCCATTGCATAAAAACCCAATATACACCAGGCGGTTTAAATTTTTTGATGCCAGGGACCCAAATATGAGGTTTCCTTTCTGAAGGACACCATTTCTAAAATACTAATATCATTTAAGAGTTTGAAGTCAATTAGATTTAATTGAAGAAGTTATTTGTTGCTACCTGATCTCATGTCGAAAATGTACCTGTGGGAACTTTTTCCACAAGATGCGAAATACGTACCAGTAAGTACATATCACTGCAGTTTCCAACAGTTTTGGTTACAGCTCCATATAATTCAATTTCCGGATGTAACAAGCTTGCTCGGTAGCTCAGCCGGAACAGAACTGGACTTAATATGTGGAATCTTTGGGTACGAATCCTGTGAAAAACAAGACTCACGATGAAAGTGCTGAAGATAAGAGATTGAAAAACAAGCATAAACAGCATGCTTGCGATGGCATTTTTACGTAACATTGGCTTTTGTTCATACTATCGGGTATGTTTAGGTGTAGTGCAGATGGTACGTTATTTAAAAATGTCACAGAGCTTTATAGAGTGTTTGCACTAAGCACTAAGCGAATATGCGCATTACTTCACTTGCTCTACTTGTGGGATGTTTTCCACGTCACTCGCACAAATAACAACATCACACTATCAACCATGGTGGAGATTGCTGGTTTGTACCTGTTGTTAAAGGAACACTCCACTTTTTTTGGAAATAGGCTCATTCTCCAACTCCCCCCAAGTAAATAAGTTGAGTTTTACCGTTTTGAAACCCATTCAGCCGTTCTCCTGTTCTGGTGATATCACTTTTAGCATAGCTTAGCATAGATCATTGAATCCTATTAGACCAATAGCATCGCGTTCAAAAATGTCCAACGAGTTTCGATATTTGACCTATTTAAAACTTGACTCTTCTGTAGTTATATTGTGTACTAATACTGGCGGAAAATGTAAAGCTGCGATTTTCTTGGCCGATAAGATTAGGATCTACACTTTCATTCTGGCGTAATAGTCAAGGAAGTTGGCTGCTATAATATCGGAGTAATATCATGCAGTGCCTGAAATTAGTTCCCAGCTAGGTTAGCATTTGCACATGTGCTGCGTGATATTACTGCGCCTGCTTCGGCCATGTTACGGCAGCAAACTTCCTTGACTATTACGCCGGAATGAAAGTGTAGTTCCTAATCTTATTAGCCTAGAAATTTGCAGCTTTACATTTTCCGCCGGTATTAGTACACAATATAACTACAGAAGAGTAAAGTTTTAAATAGAACAAATATCAAAACTCAGTCATTTTTGAATATGATGCTATTGGTCAAATAGAATTCAATGATCTATGCTAAGCTATGCTAAAAGTGATATCGCCAGAACAGGAAAACAGCTGAATGGATTTCAAAACGGTAAAGCTCAATTTATTAACTCGGGGGGGGGAGTTGGAGAATGAGCCTATTTCCAAAAAAAAAGTGGAGTGTTCCTTTAAAGCTCCAAATACACCGGAAAGCCAAATGTTGATGTGTCTGGGTTCACAGCACCATCCACAGGCGGATGAGTATTAATCCTGCATTAATATATGTGTTACATATTACTGCATTACAAGTGTTTCGCTCTAGTTTAGTTTTTTCAACTTGAGCAGAAGACACTAATTATGGTGAATATTGCTGTTTGCAACAAACGTGTTGTGCATTTCGTGCCATTCACATCACCCAGCGCAAAGTGTCTTTGCATTGACTTTGTATGTGATATACTCGCACAAATAATTAAATACACTTATGGTGTTTGGAATTTTCCGCTCGAGTTGAAATTTTTCAACTAACGCGATGCACATTTCGCATCATTAGCATCGCCCAGTGCAAATTCGCCTCAATTCACGTATTTGCATTGACTTTGTATGTAATCTACTTGCGCAAATAATTACATTTGCATTTGGAGTGATAGCGCCACTCAACAGACAGTTCAAGTACACATACAAAACCAACATCACAGAAAACGTACTATATGTACATTCATCTGTACATTAATGTATTTCGTGCTTTGCCAAAAAGTTCCGACAGGTACATTTTTGTCCTGAGATGAGGTTGTATTTATTTTATTCAAAAATTTGTCTGATAAAAAAGTGACAGTACATACTTTTACCCTGTAAAATCATACACTTACAATTTCTTTTGGACTTTCCTTTCTATTTATTAAAGAATCCTGAAAAAAAGAATAAGCCACCCCCACCCCCAAAAAAAAACAAAACAAAAAAAAAACAACAACAAACCTGTCAACAACACTAATGATAATAATAAGAAGAAAGCACCAAATCAGCATATTAGAAAGATTTTTGAAGAATTATGTGATAATGATGATAGGAGCAATGACTGCTGAAAATTTTGCTTTATTACTGTTTTTATTTATTTATTTATTTATTTTTAAATACAGTCTTGGTGAGTATAAAAGAATTCATTAAAAGGTGTTTAAAAATCTTACCAACCCCACACTTTTAAATGGTTGTGTATATTTTCATATAAGATGCATTTATATTGTGTCGGGGGAAAACAGTTAATGGCATGATATTATATAGACAACAAGAGGAATTCATTTATGAATTAATTCAATAATTAAATTTTAAATAATCAAATATTCAATAAATGTAAACAATTGATTTTTTTATATTTCCATTGTACAAAAGCAAAATAAATAAATGAATTAATGAAATGCCACAAAATAGTAAAATTTTAACTGAAAAATATTAAAAGGGCATGTTCTATTAAAGAGATAGTTCACCCAAAAATGAAAATTACTCATTAATTATGAAATTAATTAATAATCACCCTCATGTCGTTCCAAACCCGTAAGACCTTTGTTCATCTGAACACAAATTAAGATATTTTGGATGAAATCTGAGAGCTTTCTGACCCTTCATAGACAGAAACTTCTGCGTCACCAGGTCTTACAAATTTGGAAAGACATGAGGGTGAGTAAATAATGACAGAATTGTCATTTTTGAGCGAACTACCTCTTTAAAAACTCTAGAAAAATCTGTTTTCTAGAGTTTTTAAAATAGTAGTTCACTCAAAAATATAAAAAAAATTAAAAATAAATCATGATTTTTGAGAAATCATCACAAAGTAAAGATACATAAATGTTTTTAACTGGCATTTTTCATGGACCACCAACAAACACCCCCTTTAAATGTCCTTTTGTACTTTTAACGATATGACAGTAAAGAGAATACAGGAAAATACAGGAAGAAAGCAAGGGGAATGGGACTGCGACATGACGCAGGCGCTCGGATTGAACCCTACATCCCACTGTGCCACAACCCTGACAGTAACACTGTCGTGACGAGCTTCGTTTCCAGAGGGAGGAAAAAGGACACTGCGTTGAAGGTCAAGCACAAGGCTATGCATTTAAGACTAAGCAGAGGAGGAAAAAGAGGACCAGAAGAAAGAATGAGAGAGAGAGAGAGAGAGAGAGAGAGAGAGAGAGAGAGAGAGCGCACTAATATTTCCTGCCTAGCTCCCTGCACACCTGGGGTTGCGGAATGTTCCAGTATAAGCTGAAAGGTCATTTACAATAATCAGTTTCTTCACGCACAGGAATCAGAGACGGCAACAAATGAACAGAGCTTTGGAGAATTGATTTCCTTAACACTTTGCCAACTCCCGCCCCCAGTAAATAACTCCCAAATGTTATACTGTCTAATATATTATATAGCCAAAAACAGGTCATATTTAGGGTTGTATGTGGGCTATATTGAGCGCTTTCAGCTGGTCTATTTATATGACCTTTTCACTATTTTCAAGTTTTCCCAGCTCTTGTTTTGCACAATAGTCAACGTTTGTGTAAAGCCGGTTGAGAATGTATATACACATTCTTCGTAGTGTCAAAACGTACACAAATAAACCACAACAAACTCCTGCTTACCTGTGAAATGTTTCGAGCTCTGAAGCATCTCCTAAACTGTAAACCACTTCATATTAAAGACAGAATTCCTCACCTCTGCCGCTTATGCCAAACTAGCGGAAATGACAAGTTTGCGAGCTGACAAGAACAAGTCAAACACAACTGAGGTTAATGATTAATGTAGCATAACCAATAAATGCATAATAGAGGGCGGGGAGGATCAATTCAAAACAATAAAATGTTAGCTACTCCGTGCTGGATCACTGAATTAGGCTAAATTACTCTTACCATAAACTATATTGCTTCGGCTTATCCAGATGCTCGGTTAAACTATATAAAGTCTTTGACTGTACGTGTATTTACATGATCATGTAACGTAGTTTTATATGTAAACACAAGCAGGTCACATTGGGGTAAAGGTAGGGGTAATTATATTGTAATATTTTTTCCACGCTGCTTCAGCAAATGCGCATGCTTGTAAACTATTTACAATTTTCTTTTATTACATTACTGTTTTCAACTTTTAAAATAAAGCGTTTTTGAGATTAAATATATTGAATATTTAAAATATATACACACATAGGCTCTAGCATTACGTTAGTTGTTCCATTATTTTGCTCTATTTTGCGGGCGTTTTACTTGTCAAAGTCTATATCCTCAGGAAATTTCCTGATTGGCCAAGACATTAAGACTACATCTAAAGTTAAACATTAGTTGATCATAGCTTTTTTCTGATATCTGATCCATGCCACTATAATAACACCAAAACGACATTTCTTTGATCTGGATTCTAGAAATGTCCAACTCAAAGTAATTAAAGTTTAGCACCTAAAAAATAATAATTGGATATTTAAAATGATGTACACTTACACTACCAGCAAACAGTTAAACAGTAAGATTTTTAATGTTTTAAAGAAGGCTCTTCTGCTCACCAAGCCTGCATTTATTTGATCCAAAGTACAGCAGAAATAGTAACATTCTGAAATATTTTAACCATTTAAAATAACTGTTTTCTATTTAAATATATTTTAAAATGTAATTTATGTGATTTAAAAGCTGAATTTTTAGCATCATTACTGCAGTCACATTTTGCTGCTCAAAAACATTTATTTTTATAACCATGTTGAAAACAGTGGAGTAGATTTTTTTTCTGGTTTCTATGATGAATAAAAAAAGTTCAGAAGAACAGCATTTATCTGAAATAGAAATCTTTTTTAACATTACAAACGTCTTTATAATCACTTTTGATCAATGTGAAGCATCCTTATATAAAAGATTTAATTTAAAATAAAAGATTTAATTTCTAGTATTTCTTTCCCAAAAGAAAATTAAAAATAAAAACATACTGACTCCAAGCTTTTGAATGGTATAGTGTATAATGTTACAAAATCTATTTCAGATATCTATCTTTTTTATTTCAGATAAATGCTGATCTTTCTATTAACCAAAGAATCCTGAAAAAATGTATTCAAAAGTTTTAAATAATAATAATAATAATAATAATGTTTCTTGATCAGCAAATCAGCATACTATTACTGAAGGATCATGTGACACTGAAGAATGGAGTAATGATGCTGAAAATTCAGCTTTGAAATCACAGGAATAAGTTACATTTTAAAATATATTCATATAGAAAATAGTTATTTTAAACAGTAAAAAATATTTAACATTTAACAACGTTTTGCTGTACTTTGAATCAAATAAATGCAGGCTTGGTAGTGTATATGAGAGGAACAGTCATTTTAAAAATGTAAAATATTTTACCTCAGATCATTAGACACATTTGTTTCTTGAATAAATAAATCTTGAATATCTATCTGCAAAACTGTCACTACTGTGTAAGTTGCTGTGTACATGTACAGGAGATTTTAAGACTAGAATATGACACTGAGTATATTCATGACCGCATAAAACCAAAAATGTCTGAAATTATGACACATACACGTGAGGTAGAGTAAAAGGCAGCTGGTATTTTATAGACGAGCACTGAATCCTTAGTGAAATAATATTATATAGTTTAGGCAAGTCTCTTAGATTCTTTAAACAGTAGAATACTTACAGTCAATCCTAATTCTGATGTTACAATGCATTGTTTGGTGATATACATCTATAAAAGCGTGCAGACTAAGGTGGTAGTTTGCTCGGCTAAAATAAAGCGAAAGAATACAATTCTAGCCTATTCTAGTTATATACAGAGATTCAAAAGGCTAAAATAAATTACTAAAAATATCACTGAATTATTTTTTAACATGACCAGGACAGTGACACATGTCATTTGAAATAATGCACCATCGAAAAGTCATTCGCGAAAGTTAATTACAACCTCCTGGTGTAAATAGAAACACAGCTTACATGTGCAAAGCTTTATGCCACCGGGATTTTGAGTGTATTTTTGAATCACAAGAGTTTGTTTTGGTGTCTTTTATCACCCTCTAGTGGTTAAAAAGATACAGCACAGTGAGAGACCATGGCTTGAACATACCTAGTGTCAAGTTTTGAGAGGGCATGAACTACTTTAACAGATGTGGAAAAAAAAATGAAAAGCGTCTTTAAAAATTATTATTATTTCACCATACATTTCTATGGGTCGTGTAACATTGAAAGGTCATGAAAGTATAAGCTCAGACAGGTGATTTGGTCAAATCATGATCTAAAAGTGCCCAGCACTTTCAGGGTCTTCATGAGTCTTGCCAAAATGCCATCTGCTAGGACATACAAGAAGCACTCGATATATGAGCAGAATGCAATTCCATTGGCAGTAAATGGACCACATTAAGTACTGCTTTGGAACCCTGTTATTTAGGGTGACGTCGAGCGAGTTGCTCTGGATCACTGCATCAACTGTTTTTTTAAGTCCTCAGTTGGTTGTCCTCTGGTCTATTGGGAGACTGTCCATCAGACACTTGAGCTGCTCCTCCCCTAATTTGATCTTGTCCTCAAGCTTGCGTTGCTCAATAATAAGGGCGGATTTCATCTTCACAAAGTGCTCATAGTCAGCCATATTCTCCTCAGACAGGTAGCTGGCCAGGATGTCGTAGACGACCCGTTCTCTCCTGTCAAGGTTCTCCTTAAGCTCCCTGGCATCCTCATGTTGACGGATCAGAAGTTTGCGCTTGTCTGTTAGTGTACGCTGCAGAAAGATGATGAACATTTTTAACACAAGAATAATTCAATCAAAATCATTCTTAGACTTTTGTCCATGAATTTGTGTGTATATATGTGGAATTAAGATTTTTCTTAGGCTCACCAGGGACCAAACGCTCACTGAAGCTTTAGAAGGAAAAGCAATGCATTAAGAGCCAGGGGTGTAAACTTTTGAACAGAATGAAGATGTGTACATTTGTCTTGTTTTGTCTAAATATCATATTTTTTTCATTTAGTACTGCCCTTCAGAAGCTACAGAAGATATTTACATGTTTCTCACAAGACGAAATAAGTTAAATTTAGCCTGATCATCACATTCAAAAGTTCTTAATGCATTGCGTTTCCTTTTAGAGCATCAGTGAGTGTTTGAAACTTTTGTAATAGTTACATATGACTCAGTTGTCCTCAGTTTTAAAAGATGGATCTCAAAATCATACAGTCAAAGTTGGAAAGGGTCCAAATACACAAAAATGCTGAAAAACCAAAGAATTTGTGGGACCTGAATGATTTGAACTGTTCAGGACAAACAAGGGACTCAAAATAATAATACCTCATTAAGGTAACAACACAGTATTAAGAATTAAGCACATGTAAACTTTTTAACAATTATTTTTAACAATAATTATTTTCTCTTGTGGACTATGAACATTTATTTTATGTGAAATATCTTATTCAGATCAATACTAAATGTGACCCTGGACCACAAAAGGTTAATAAGGGTCATAAGGTTAAATTTAACTAAACTGAGATGTATACAGCATATGAAAGCTCAATAAATAAGCTTTCTATTGATGTATGGTTTGTTAGGATAGGACAATATTTGGCCGAGATACATCTATTTGAAAATCTGCAATCTGAGGGTGCAAAAAAAAAAATCAAAATACTGAGAAAATCACCTTTAAAGTTGTCCAAATTAAGTTCTTAACAATGCATATTACTAATCAAAAATTACATTTTGATATATTTATAGTAGGAATTTGCAAAAAATCTTCATGGAGCATGATCTTTATTTAATTTCCTAATGATTTTTGGCATAAAAGAAAAATCTATAATTTTGACCCATTCAATGTATTTTTGGCTATTGCTACAAATATACCCCAGCGACTTAAGACTGGTTTTGTGGTCCAGGGTCACAAATAAAAAAAGAAAAAAAATCTGCGTGTATGTAAACTTTTGACTTCAACTGTATGTTTATTCTATATGGGATAGTAAAACCTGAAAATTTTGACCAAAAATTTGTGAGAAAAATTATTAAAAATACTAAATGACTTTTATATGAAAGTGTAACAATGAAAACAGTTTTTCTGTAAGGAGTAGGTTTAGGGTTATGGGTTAGAAAATATTGTTTGGTCAATATGAAAACAATATAAATCTATTGGAAAGTCCTCACAATTCACATATCTAACAAATGTGTACCTACTTAACCATATATGTGACCCTGGACCAAAATTATCGATTTTTCTTTTATGCCAAAAATCATTAGGATATTAAGTAAAAATCATGTTCCATGAAGATATTTCGTAAATTTCCTACCGTAAATATATCAAAACATGATTTTTGATTAGACTTCATTTGGACAGCTTTAAAGTTTCAAAACAGACAACTTTAAACTTTAAATATTTTTGCTCCTTCAAGATTGCAGATTTTCATATAGTTGTACCTCAGCCAAATATTGTCCTATCCTAACAAACCATAAATTTGTTCCCAAAAGTCAGCAAAAAAATGGCCAAAAATCTCCCTTTGTGGAATCCTCATTCGTAAAACTGCCATAGAAATAAAGTAAACAAAGTATTTTTTTTAAATTGTACAAATGGAGAAAGTTTTCTGTTAGGGGTAGGGTAAAGGTTAGGGGTAGGTTTAGAAAATGTATAGCTATATATATATATATATATATATATATAGTTACGTAATTTCCCCATTTAGATATCTAAGTAAACGTGTGTATGTGTGTGTGTCTAAGACACAAAACATGAAGCTATATACAAATAAGTGCAATTTAATTATCTGGTAGCCAATTTAAATCTATATAAATGTTATGTACTAGAATAGCAAATGTAATTTATACCATGGTACTCAGTTATTACAATTTTCCGTAGTACCAATTTAAAGACTGAGATTGTAAGGAAACAGTAAGAGGATAGACGAAGGGGAAAAAAAGGTTCTGGAAATGATGTGAGCTAGGCTCAAAGTGGTTTTGTCTATGTCAGCAGTAAGCCATATCTCTGGCATAACATGCTACTTTTATGTTACTGTAGTTTTACAGCCTTATCGATATTCTGTGTTCTTTTACAAACTATTTTCTCATGAGCCTAGACCACAAAACCAGTCACAAGGGTCCATTTTCAGAAATTGAGATTTATACATCATCTGAAAGCTGAATAAATTGATGTATATGATAGTATAGGACATTATTTGGCCGAGATACAACTGTTTGAAAATCTGGAATTTCAATTACAAAAAAAATCTAAATATTGAGAAAATCGCCTTTAAAGTTGTCCAAATGAAGTTCTTAGCAATGCATATTACTAAATTAAAAATTAAGTTTTGATATATTTAGGGTAGGAAATTTACAAAATATCTTTATGGAACATGATCTTTACTTAATATCCTAATGATTTTTGGCATAGAAGAACAATTGATCATTTGGACCCCTTCAATGTCATTCAAAGACAGCACAAATGCTTTATCAAATCCCTAATTTTTATTCTCACCCTCTCCTCCAGTGAAGCGTCTTCCTCCAGGCTGTTCAGGGCATTCTCTACTCTGGCCAAGCGTCCGGACAGAGATAGCAGAAGATTGACCACTTTATCAAGGTCACCAACGAACATGCGGAACTTTTCGAGTTCATTAGGCTTGCAGACACCCTGTACTATGGCCTCCACATCCTCTCCAAGAGCATTGTTGTCCTGTACGTCGTCCTGTAGACTCTCTTGAGCTTCCCTCAGGACCTGCAATTTCTTGCTGAGACTGTCAATCAACTCATGCTGCAAGGAGGAAGAAAATCAAGGGTAAAGTCAATTGAAACAATGGACTAGTAAGAAGTATCTGATTTAATCCCTGATATGTTGCTACCTTTTTGCTGGCTAGATCACTTTCATTGTCCTCCTCCAGCTCCTCCTCTGAGTTGTGTTCCACACTCTGGTCCTGCATGTCCTTCATCTTAATCAGCAGCTCTGCTTTGGGTGCAGATGTGCTGTAGTAGGTTGAATTAGTCACTAAAGCAGTGGCCGCCACCAGACTGCCTTCTTCTTTCCTGAGAACCCACAGATGACTTTTAGAAGAAACTAAATTGATCATAACATAAACAATTGATCCAAATGCCACAGAATTACTTGTGACAGGATTAAAAAAACAAATAAACAAAAACACAGTGATGTGACTTTGAGGTTGGATTGTCTGTTTACTCAACCAATGGCAGACAGGGGAGTGTTTAAGAAGAATTATTTTTGACATTCTGTTTCAGTGACATAAGATTTACACAAAGTCTGCCAGACTGCTAGATGAGTTAGTGCCCCAGATTTGCAACAAGAAAAATAAACCAAGCTTATGAATCATAACTTGAATGAGGAAGTAGAATTGGACAGGCTACAATTTAAATATTTACTAAATAGCTTTCTCAGTTTTTTATTTTTTATGAAAACCACATGGGTAGGGCTCAATAATAAGCAAGCCTGATTCTACCACTGAATAAAAAAATTAAACAAGGTAATTGCGAGTTTTGCTCTCACAATTCTGACTTTCTTCTTCTGTTTACATCTTGCAATTCTTGCTTTTTTTTCTCAGAGTTGCGTCATATCAACTCGCAATTGCGAGACAACAACTCAGAATTCTGAGATTTAAACTTGAGATATTTTAGGAAAGTAAACTGGGAGTTATTAAGTCAGAATTGTGAGATATAAACTTGCAAATCTTTTGAACTGGATTTTATAACTCATAAACTGAGTTTATATCTCACAATTCTGACTTAACTCCCAGTTTACTTTCTTAAAATTTCTCAAGATATAAACTTGGAATTGCGAGAAAAATTCAGAATTGCAAGATATAAACTCGGAAGTGCGAGAAAAAGTCAGAATCGCAAGATATAAACTCGGAATTGCAAGAAAAAGTCAGAATTGTGAGATTACAGACTCACATTTATGAGAAAAATTTCAGAATTGCGACATATAAACTCTGAATTGTGAGGAAAAAGTCAGAATTGCGAGATATAAACTATAAATTGTGAGAAAGTCAGAATTGCGAGCTATAAACTATAAATTGTGAGAAAGTCAGAATTGCGAGCTATAAACTCTGAATTGCAAGAAGGTCAGAATTGTGAGCTATAAATTCGGAATTGTGAGAAAAAGTCAGAAAATTGTGAGATGAACTGCACGATAGAAACTCACATTTACCAGAAAAAAGTTAGAATTGCAAGATATAAACTCAGAAGTGCGAGATATAAACTCAGAATTGTGAGAAAAGGTCAGAATTGCAAGATACAAACTTGAAATTGCAAGAAAAAGTCAAAATTGCTAGATATAAACTTGTAATTGCAAAAAGTCAGAATTATGAAATATAAACTCGGTATTGCAAGATACAAACTCACATTTATGAAAAAAAAGTCAGAATTGTGAGATGTAAACAAAAAGAAATGACCTTTTTCTTTATTCAGCGGTGGAAAGGTTACCATTCAATAGAAACCCTAAACTACTGACTAAAATAACAAACGGAACATCAGACACACAAGCTCAATCTGTCTTCCTTCTGGATAGGTTTGTAATTAAGGGTAAATTCCAAGAATAAATAATGAAACACAAATTTGGCAAACTAAGGTAGGAAATATGAACAGAAGGTTTAAAAGTAAGAAATACTGACTTCTCCACAGAGTTGCGATGAATGAGCTGTTTCGGTGCAGCCTTCCTGCGTTGTTGGGCCTCCTCCAATAGCTGCTCTCCTTGAGGGAAAATCCCCTCCATCAGATCCATGGTGGTCTTCATCTTACTCTGGTCTAAAATGTCCACTAGGGACCTGTCCTTGTCCATAATGTCTTTAACCAGCTCCTTTCTTTTTTCATCATCCTGCATCTGCGAGGGGTGTGAAGACACTCCGTTGCTGCTTTGATCTGTCAAAGGACCCGTCTGCAGGCCATGTAACACATAAGATACTGGGTTCATGTTAGTTTGTGGACCCTGGTCTTTCAGAGGGCCCATATCTGCTTCTTTCAAATCAGGCCCTTGGTCCTTTTGCCTGGTGTAAGTACAGAATAAAGAGTATGATTGATCCGGATTCCCTAAACTCTGAAGATGAGTTACTCCAGGTCCTTGAGAGCTGAGAGGAGTTTCGATTGAGAGGTCAAGATATTGTCGACTTTCTTTTTGGGTGTCACTCTCGGAGTGGACAATCTTAATGGGAACTTTCTTCACAGACGTGTTCTCATCTTTAACCCTGTCCATCCTGTTAAAGAAACAACAACGGTGAATGAAAGAAATGGGACATAAGAAAAACTGGGAAAGTAGGCAAAAGATGAACACAACAAGAGCAGGGAAAAACTATTTTTAAGGGTGTAATCTGTGTGGAAAAACATGAAATTTGATCTTTTACTTCAGGCTAGTAGGCTTTGCATACAGGAAAACAAGACATGTCAGTTCCTGTGACTAAATCCATGCATATAGTTAGGAATCATACAACAATGTCAACGTCCAGGCTTCTGATGGCTACAAAATGTAGGGCTACTAAAAAGTTCTCAATTCCAGCAAAAACAAAGCACCAGAAATGATATTCTTCAACAGTGTTTAGTTGAGGCTGGGGGTATCCCTCTTATGACTGATCTGAAGAACTGCAGTACACATGGGCAATCTGCAGTAAGGACACATGAATAAGCCCCTTGTATGTGCATGAATACAATAAAGAGACAGTCAGAGAAGCACTGTCATTAAATTACTGGGCTGTAGGGAGAGTTTCCAGTGATGGTTTTAAGATTGCAGCTGAGAGGAGCCCAGCTGTGGTTTGCCAGTGGAAATCTCCCTGAATTCCAGCACAGACCTGGAAGAATTCCTAAACGGCAGAATTTAACTCTAAATACAGAAAGTCTTACCTTCCAGGAGCTTCATCCTGTATAGAGACGGAGACAGGGGGCTTGTCAGTCAGCCTCTGGGGAGCAAACTGGGGCGAGGGCGAGCGCTGCCCCTCCATGGTGGGCTGGGTCGGGCCAGCGGTTTGTTGGGTGGGCAGGACAGCTGGAGGGGGAGGAGGTGGAAAGGGAGGAGGCACAAGTTCTTGTTGTAGCTCCTCCTCCCTGGTTGGTCCTTTGCTATGCTCCGAGCCCTTCCAGGGAATGGGGGCTGAAAGAGAGGCGGAGCTTTGATTGTTGACAGGAGAGAGTGAGGCCAAGACTCCTCCTTGTGATCCAGGCTGGACCTCCTGAAATTTGCTAAGAGGAGGAGGTGTGCCCTCAGGGCATTTGTACTTCTCCAGATGGGGCAAGAGAACAGAGCTCTTGTTTTTGGAGGGGACTGAAGGTTCACTGCGAGAGCTATGGTCAGAGAAATGTAGAGTAGTTTTATGATGACTGGATGGAGGATCTAAAGCCTTCTTCTCCAGGTCTTCAGTCAAAGCCAAAGGAGGTGCCTCTGGTTTCTCCTTGCATACGAGTTCACTGTATCCTTTTTCATTTAACCTGAAAAACAAAAGTGAAATGCTTTGAAGTAAAAATCGCAATCCACCAATGAAGGTTTATCAAAGGCCTAGACTCTGAATGTATTTGTCCTTTCTGGTGCACAAAGCCTCACTGTGTTCAGCGTAAATCGATAGGCAGGCAGACATTTCTCCCACATTTCACCATCTCTCCATGGTAACTCCCAGGCTGGCTGTCATACCCAGCATATTTCTGTTCCCACAAGCCTGTCATGCTGTGGAGAATGAATGATCTTTCCCCTGCAGCAACTGGCAAGGAGAACGCTTTTCCCTTCTTAATCTCGATTGTTTTCGTTTATGTTTTTACTCTCTTCCTTGTCTACTCAGATTTATGGAGGGCAGGGAGGGATAAGAAAACTCTTGTGTGACTATTTTATATAAAATTGCTTGGGAACGAAAACTAATATTACAACATCATATGAAACTAACTAAATGTAAATGTATTTCTATATGGGCTTAGCAAGCCACCTTTAATAGACGTTTATTAAGGATCGGTGGTCTGACAATAAAATGTTAATTATTTTACTAAAATAAGAGGAATCTTACAAAATACATGTTATTTTTTATTTAGTACTGACCTGAATAAGTTATTTCACATAAAAGACATTTACAATAGTCCACAAAGGAATATAATAGTTGAATGTATTAAATTGACCCCGTTCAAAAGTTTTACCTGAATGATCCACAGCTGTATTTTCTTGTTTACTGATAGTTGTTCATGAGTCCCTTGTTTGTCCTGAACAGTTAAACTGCTCACTGTTCTTTAGAAAAATCACTCTGGTCCCACAAATTCTTTGGACAACTGAGAGACTCATGCAACTATGCATATGTAACTATTACAGAAGGTTAAAGCGCTCACTGATGCTTCAGAAGGAAACACGATATATTCGAGGGGTGTAAACTTTTGAACAGAATGAAGATGTGTACATTTTTCTAATTTCGCCTAAATATCATATTTTTTTCATTTCGTACAGCCCTTCAGATGCTACAGAAGATACATGTTTCTGAGAAGACAAAATAAGTAAAATTTACCCTGATCTTTAAATTAAAAAGTTTTCACCCCCCCGGCTCTTAATGCATTGGGTTTCCTTCTGAAGCATCATTGAGCGTTTGAACCTTGTGTAATAGTTGCATGAGTCCCTTAGTTGTCCTCGGTGTGAAAATATGGATCTCAAAATTACAGTCATTGTTGGAAAGGGTTCAAATACACAAAACTACTGAAAAACAAAAGTATTTGTGGAATCTGAGGGATTTTTTCTAAAAAGCAGCACAAAGTTTAACTGTTTAGGGACTTTACTATAAAAAAAACAAAAAAACAAGTGTCTGTAAACTTTTGAACAGGGTCATTTTTATAAATTCAACTATTATTTTCTCTTGTGAACTATATGTAAACGTCTTTTTATGTGAAATATCTTATTCAGGTCAGCACTAAATAAAAAATAACATGCATTTTGTATGATCCCCCTTATTTCTGTAAAATAATGAACATTTTGTAGATTCTGCAAGGTGTATGTAAACTTTTGTCTTCAACTGTATATATTTATACTATGCAACATTTAAAAATCTACCAAACTCCACAGAAAGACACGGCATACTGAATTACCTGCTGCGTGTATAGAACCAGTGGCTGTGCTCCAAAGAAAGAAACATAGAAAGATTAAAGAAGAGTAAAGAAAAGCAAATAAATACTGAGTAGTTGTAGAATGGTTAATGGTTATTCTACAGATAAAAAGTTTGTGGTCTGTAAGATTTTTAAAAATGTTTTGAAACCTTTAAACATTGAAACCTAAAATGACAGTTTTTTAATAAATATTTAAAAATTGAATTAATTCCTGTGATGGCAAACCTGAATTTTCAGCAGCCATTCCTCCACTCTTCAGTGTCTCCTGATTTTGAAATCACTGTAATATGCTAATTTAGTTCTTAAGAAAGATTTCGTATTATCAGTGTAGAAAACAGTTGTGCTGCTTAATATTTTTTGTGGAAACCATGAATATATGAATATAAATATCAAAGAACAGCATTTATTGGAATATCTATTTATATTTATTATGTAAAAGTCTTTCCTCTCACTTTTGATCAATTTAATGCATCCTTGATGATTTAAAAATAAGTAAAAATCTTACTGACCTAAAACTTTTGAAGGGTAGTGTACAAAAGGAAAGAATGAAGGAAATGTCAGATGCAGAAATATAGAGTATAAACTTTACGAATCATTCACAGTGTTATCTGATACATGCTTTAATCGCAGATGCCATTAGTATAGCACGCATGCATGGGTAACATTCTAGTAGGATGCAGGTTTTTTCTGATACTCGTGTCTAGTGTCTAACACATGCATTTGATCTCAGCATGAACTGGCATGCAGAACGTCTCCGCTGTAATACCATGTGAGCTTTTGTCCACAACACTCCACCTATAATCAAACATCAGTCTGTTGCTAACTTCCCTTGTTTGATGAAGTTCATATGACAAAATATCTACCAGTAGCAGAAACGTCTAATAGAGAGACATACCAAACATTTCCCGACGTGGATAAGCAACTGCATGTTTTCATTGGTTTACTAAGCATTTAACATACATCAAGTAAAAACAAAATTAATCCAAGAAAAGTATCATTAATCGAGAGCTAACAACTAAGAAAACACCTCTTAAAATTAAACTTACTGTCTCAGAATGGCTTAAATTTCTTCTGAAAGACTTCAAAAAAGTCCATAATCCAGGTACTATGCTGTCGTCCATATAAACTTGATAGAAACAGCTAAATAGCAATCCTTGCATTAAATATGAAACCTGAGCGTATGAGAAGCAGTGTTCACCTCTGATGATTGGGAGTTCTCAACTCAGCGACAGGTGCTTCCTGTACCCCTAACATATGTAATCTCACCTGGGTGGGGCTAAAATGCTTGTAGCTCAATTGAAATGTTTCCAACTGGATTCAGTCCACACTAGCTGTACTCATAAAAGTCAACAGTTGCCAAACAGTTTTCTAACATTACAAGTCTCTGTCAATATTACTTACTGAAGTGAAGAATTCTCTCAGCTAGGACTTTAGATTTTTAGAATCGAGTTGTTTGTGTTTGCACACAAGTAAAACGATTGGGTGGCAGAGAGGAAGACTTTGACATTTAAACAACGATTTCCAAGTGCTATGAAATGAAGATGCAGGTCTATGGTATAATTCATAGTTTGCTCTCCATGGCACCTTAATTACAAGCAAGAATCAAGACAAAACCTTTCATAGGGGGCAATTTACAAGGCTTTGGATGATGGATGTTTGGCGGTAACATGCTTATTCAAGTTTGCCACTCCTTACGTCTACACAGAGGATGACCCAGAAGCCAAAGGAAGATATGCCTGTAGAGTTATGGTTACATAAATATGAAAGGTTAGATAAATATTAAGATAAATAGGTAGGTCAGCTGTTTGTGACATTAGAAAATTATCCTGTTGCTGTTGCTTTGATCGAGTTAAATTAATGGCAATGTAAACTAACTGAAACTTTAATTTGCATCTCAAACATTGAGAGTACATATCCAATTTGACCTGAATCACACTATTGGAGCCCCACCTAAAAAGTTTGCATGTAAAAGGAATAAACATCCCAGCCTTCTATGCTTTATCCTTGAGCTGCATCTTCAAAGGACACGGTTTCTTTCATTTTGGGCTTTCTAGATTATAAAGTGAGGATCAATAGAACTTTTCCTAGGCTAGACATGAAAAGACATGATTTCAAAAAATTGCTAAGGTAACTGAAGGTCATTTCATGCCTAGCAAACCATTTTATCAAGCTGTACATTCCCCAACTTCACATAGTTAATGCTACTTCCTTTTCATGCCAGTTTGATACATTATTCAAGAACAAAATCTACATACAAGCCTTCTGTTCTTTATCCAGATAGTTTTAAAATTCAGAATGTTGGGCATTATGAATTGGATTAAGCAGTGAAGTTTCTCCGTAGCAGAGTACAGGGCTAGCATTCATGATTCTTTTAGAGTAAAATGCATTATCTGCTAGATTACATATGCAGAATAAAACCTGAATTAAATCTTTTACAACTTTGGGCTTTAAAAAACAGTAGGAAGACCAAAAATTCAATTTAGGCTGCTATTTTACTCCTTGGTCTTATTATGAATGGACTTATTGGACACTTCCTATGTCATACTCACATGCCTACACCTCAAAACTATCTCGTTGTAACAAAGCCCAGTCAGTGTGGATGGCAGTGCTGTCACAGCTGGGCTAAATCCCAAGGCTGCAAGGACCATAAAGAGTCTACTGTTTGTCTTTGACCCAACGAGGGATGACTGATGGCCCAACTGTGGATTTCTCTATGCAACAAGGTCAAGATCAGAGCCATTAGCACAGGAATAGTTTCACCGGCACACTGACACAGTCTCAGCCAGGGCTGTTGGCACTGGTATCATTTCCATTACAAAGGGAGTTGTTTGGCTTAGTTTCAAACAAGCCCAGGAGTATCATGATAATCATGACAAGCATGTTAAAAGTGCAGAGTGATATTCAATAAACAATAAAATCACGTATCTTTTTACTTTTTAAAGACAATAGGGGAAAAAAACAAAACAATACAGCACTCACCTTGTACTATTCTTATCTTGTTCGCAAAGATCTTTCTCAGGTTTGGAATAGTCAGCTGACTTCTTTTCTTGAACTGGAAGTTTCTGGGAGGAAAATAATACAGATACAACTTAGAAAACGTAACCTCCTTGTTCAGGTATTAATATATCTCAACTGCTATTAACTTTGGTTATTTTAAGATTATTGTCTTTTGTAATTATGGTCTTAGTCGGTTGACATGATTGTGTGATCTTACTTGCAACTTTCCTAGTCTAAGGGTGTGACTTTTTGTACTGAGTTTAATGTTTAACTAAGTTCCGGCTTTTATATTGTCATCACTGCTATTCACTGGGGCTATATGTGAGACTTAAGTCACTTTTGATTTATGATGCTTTCTAAATAAAAACAAACAAACTTTGACAGTAAATGCTTAATAGGACTGGGTTTTGACCCGAATTTCATGATTCGATTTGATTCTGATTCTCAAGCTTGCGATTCGATTTCCCATTTGATTCGATTCAATATTAATCAGGTATAGCACATGCCAAATTTTCTCAAGGGGAAAAAATCTTCCAACTAATGCTGTACTTTACATAATTATACTTCTACTCCAATTCATTTTTTGAAATATGGAAAATTTGTGGCTGTCATAAAACCTGACAGATTTATTCAAACGTAAATTAGACATTAAAGAACAGTACAAATTTTATTGAAAATGTTATTTAGTGCATATATTTAGTAAAATGCTCCTCTCTAGAGTTCATTTTTCTAGCTGACTAAAACATATAGTCACCAAATACATTTTTTTTCTGAGGTAAATGTGACATTATATGACATTCTTTACAAGCTGCTATACTTTAAAAAACTGAAATGGGTCTTTAAAAAGCCGAAGGAAGAGCAAAAATTCAATTTAGGCTGTTATTTTACTCCTTGGCCTTATTATGAATGGATTTATTGGACACTTCCTATGTCATACTCACATGCCTACACCTCAAAACCTTCCCGTTGCAAAGATACGGATTTCGGTAAGTTGTACTCTTTCTTTTAACATACTTTCAAATATTTATTCATGTTTATATAGAGCTGAAACTGGTATTAAAGCTGTGGAGATAATCAATTCACATGTCGTTTCTCTTGAAAGTGAGGCCCTACAGCGATCTGTCACTCTACATTAAACAGTGCCAAAACGGCATTTATTGTTTGAATACTGTAATAAAATGGACAGAATTTGAAATCTGAGACTTTGTTTCATATCAAAAGTAACAAAGCACAAAGCTTATTGCGATTTTTTGAACAGAAACAGGTTAAACTAACTGATACTTGGGATTTAAGAATCAATATTGTTTCGTAAAAATAAGAACTGGTTAAAACCAAGAAATTTATATTTTTTACCCAGCCCTAATTTGAACAGATAACAACATAATTAAATCACTGACAACTGAGAGACTTCATTAAATATGAAAAAAACCAACCTGTCCATAGAAGTCAGCAGAAGGCGAGGATCTAGATCTCTCATGCACACAGGAGGGCTTACTCCGTGTCTCATTTCCTGTATCAAGGATGTTATCAGCGGAGTGGTATCGTCCAGATACTCTCGGTTCGGCTGGTTTCCTCTGGATATTCCATTTGGCCTCATACTCCGCAAAGGTGCCAAGTCGCTGTTGTTCTAGCATGGCTTGTTGGTTCACTAATTGAGGGCCATCCTGACCTTCATTATTAAGGTGGTGCTCAATAGGGGTTGAGCTTTCACTGTTACTCCGCCCTGCTGAGTCACACTTTGCAGAAAAGTGCATGCCTCCAGACTTGGCCAGTCTGGTGTCTTCAAATATCTGCAGGTTTTGCTTTGGCATAAGCTTGGGAAAAGCTGGTTTCCCTATAGCCTCAAATAATCGGTGGCGATTTTCTGATGGTGCAGCATTATCAGCCACACTGGAGCACTCATTAGCTCCTACTTCATGAATTTTATCTGGCTCAGAGAAAGACCGCAGTTTCTTTTCTGCAGGAAATCGCTTGCGGCTACCGATGCGAAGCACCTGATTACTCCCTGAGGTGGTTTTGCTAGGTGGGACCTCGGAGACACCTGGAAGTGGAGGTGTGTCTTTCCGAGTGGGACCCTCAGTACCTGGATGCTCAAACAAGACTGGCTCTAGGTCTTTTCTCCTGAAGGAAGTAGCCTGGAGGACTCTAGCTTGGGCTTCTTTCAGATGATCTTTATAAGAGCTGGAAAAGCAGCCATCCGAGGATGGAGAAGAAGTCCCAGTGGTCTTCCAGACCGCAGGCCCTTCTACAGCTTCAACCGGACTTTCTAAAGTGGCTGCGCTTTGACTCTTTTGAAGCTGGGCTCTCCTCATTTGGATCTCGTTGCGCAACGTGGTGGCAAATCGGTCACTTCGTCTTGTCTGTTTGCCACTTTGACTCTCAAGGGCTTCCTGTTGTGCACTTCCGTTGTTGATCTCATCTTGACAGTCCTCCATGTCATTGTTCTCTTGGGCCAGAGAATACAGCATAGGTGTTTTCTGGGGGCATATATTTGACTCGCTTTTAGCTGGAAAGGGTTGTTGTGAATACTCTTTAAGATGGATATGACCAGCACTTCTCCTGTGCTCAGGTTGCTTACTGGCAGGATAACTACCAGAATGCTCATCAGAGCTAGAAACATGGAGTTGCTTTTGGTTCCCCCTCAGTTCAGAAGGTTTTGTTGAATCAGGTATATTACTTGGTGCAGAGAAAATGCGATGGTGGTTGTCAATTTGTTTGAAGGGGGCATTATTGTGTTTATGATCTGCATCATGGTGCTGTGACTGAGGTGAGAAATAGCGGTCTTTTGCTCCTCCTTGAGAACCTACGGACATCCTGTCCCGTCCACTGTGTGACATTTCCGAGACTGAAGAAGCTTTAGAGTCATCAACTCTCACTAAAGAAACCTGGGTCATTCCCTGAGCGATATGATGAGAAGTACCTCCAACATGACCGGACATTGATGCAGCTGGCCTTCTAGTTTGATTCTGGCTATTGGGTTGCATGTGGTTGTTTGTGGGCAGCTCCTGCATACTGCTAAAGTAGCCACTGAAGGGCGGTTTCAGTGCTGGTATTGTCCTAGTTTGAGCGTGGAAAGTGCCCTCGTCGCTGTACTGACGGGAATGGTATGGAACAGGGGCATAGGATTGATGTCTATCTCTGACGTCTGTCGTTGATAGGGAGTATGTCTTGTCTGATGACATTTGGTGTGGATACTGATGATGGGCATCGGATGAAATGTAGGGATTTGAGGAATCATTTTTGGACGGCAGGTTATAATCGCGTCGACCCTCAAGACTTGCCTCATTGACTTGGTGAGACCTTTGTGTGCTTTCATGGGTTTCTCCTGACTTTTGCAATGCTTTTACCTGAGGCTTTAACTGGACATGAACACCATGGCCCTCAGAGGTGCCTGTGATCAAACCTTTCTCGTGAACCTTGGTAGCTGCAAAACTATCACTGCGTGTTGGTGGAGCAGGAGGTGGTGTAGAGGATACCATGTTTTTCTTCATATCTGGGACATGCCAGACTGGTCCAATAATAACTCTTCCAGAGCTTGAATGCCGAGTGCCTGGCTGTTCTTCGGCTTTTGGAATCTCATAGGTACCTGAACTCGAGAGATGCTGCAAGTACCCAAGCCTCTCATCTTGTCGTACCCCTTCACTTAGGCTTTGGCTATGTCTGCCATTGCTGTGCCTGCTACTTGAGTCCCACTGATTAATTTTGTAGAGCATGTTTTCAGTGGATGCAGCATTACTCTTGGAAAGTGAGTAATCTGGGGTTCCTGAGCTTGTAGAGAAGGAGCTGTATGCAGAGTCTCGTTTACCACCACCCAAATGTTCAATGCTGTTATTATTAGACTTGTTTGGGGAAAGACGACCAGGTGGATAGGGATGTGAGCTATGCTCTAAGCTGTCCATACTTCCCAAAGAGCTGAACTGATCAGATACTCTCCGTAGATTGGTTTGCTCCCAGCCAGTTGAGAGTTCAGAAGAGAATGAACTAAGAAAAACAAACACATGTAAAGGCTGTATAAACTTGCAAATGCAACACTCAAATGTTTCTGCCATTCAATGTATATTTGTAAAAGAATAAATAGAGGTCTTCATTCCTAAATCTTCACTGGAAGAAGCGATATAAACAGAAACAAATTCTTTTCTGTCTCTCCAATTACCTTGCATCATATCTTGTTTGCCAGACTGGTGAGGGTGTGGACTGGGTTTTGGCTTCTGAATGGCTCTCGTTGAACTTGGTGGCATGCCAGGAGTGAGGTCTGCTCATGGGTTCATTTTTTCTGTGGGCAGCAAACAGGAAAGAGAGAAGGATAGAGAAAGATGTAGAGGAGGAAAGATTAGAAAACAAGGCAATAAAATGTTGCTTTGTGAACAGCTGCAAAACGAATGGCAAACACAGATCACCAAGCAGAACTACAACTACTCTGAAGGACAGGAGAGTGTCAAAACATGGTAGATGATTATGGAAGTAGTGTAATGATCATGGAAAGAGACAGAGAAGTAGCTTGTGAGCATGCCGATTCACCATCAACACAATATTTTCAACTGCCAAATACAAAGCCTAACAAACACCTACAAACACCATTAAATATCTATAAACCACAAGTCCACTCTCTCAACACTCATACCACAGCAACGTACCCTTTAAATCGGTTCTTTCTGGGATGCATGAAGTAAAATAGACATACATATATACTTGTTACGAAAACTGCCACAACAAATAAACAGAGCATCTTAAAAGAAGTCAAATACATTGTCCTGACTTATGACATTTTCAATAATTAGTGCATATATTTTTTATAGACATTGCCAAAATGTGTGCAAAATTTTAGACTAACAAAAACAACAACATTTGGAACCAATGTTGATGAAATCTATACTTACAACAATACAAGAATTAATGGTTCACAGGGTTCCCACACCTTCTAATAACTTTCTGAACTGAACTGGATAAGTATTTTTAAAAAGAAATTTATTGAGATTGCACTCATTATTTTCGCAATTCATTTTGGATTCGAAAAATAAGGCCTGGAAAACACAATTTTAAAATTCCCTAACATTTCCAGGTTATTTCTGATTGTGGGAACCCTGAATGAGGGATATGGAGCATATGCAAGGATGAAAATTTGGAAACTTCTGATGGATGATATCACAAGGCCATGGAGGGATTATGATTGTAGATCATTATGACTGGGTGGTATAAGAAAGGAAGTGGGTTTTCTTGTGGATACATTGATACCATACCTCATGGAACTTCGTAAAATCTTTGTGAGAAAGCTCCGGGCCATATGCACGTCGCTCTCTGATGGCATTTTCTGTGCTACAATATCCACCATTTTCATCTTCCTGAAGGGGGTTAAAAGGGGGAGGGACACATATAGTCGGAATCTCTGAGTTCAGTAAAGTTTGACAGGGACTCTAGTGCTGAATTCCAAATGGAGACATGAAAAGCCATCTCTGTGATGGGAAAATACAGACATACTAGCATTGGCCACAACACTGTCTGTAATTAGTATAGCATTATACACAAGAACACAAACACAAATATAGCCTTGTGTAAAAAAAACATAACCAATTCAGACAAAACAACCACAAAATGTTATACTTAAGATGTTATACTGTATGAAAAATACACTGGAAAAACACAGACAGTCCACATAAATGAAACCTGTTTTTCTAAAGCATATGCCCAATTAGTTGAAAAGCACATGCATGCAACTTTAGCAAAAATATATAAAAAAATATTAAAAACAGCAGTGGCAGCACTGAGAGAGGACAAGAAGTCAAAAACTCAAAAAAAAGTCCTCCTGTAACAAACTGACCAGAGATCAGCAACTTACAACAGTTGCTTAGTGTGAACAGTGGATGTAGGGAGACATCTTGTGGTTAAGGTTTATCACTACCACTTCATGTGACAGTGTATGCCATAAAAGACCAAAAGTGAGAAAAATATAATTATAAAACATTACACCTTTTTAGGATCTGTGCATGCAATGATCGATGGCTGCATACAACATCTTTTACATCAATGTGTCTAGCATGAAACATTCCTCAGCATGTTGCCCAACATCTCCCCAAACTAAAGAGTCCACCCACACCTGACCTGTGACCTTTAAGTTTTGAGAGTCAAAACATTCCTGTCGTTTCTGAAATTCAATCGTTTGGTTTAGTGATAGGATTGTAAAAACAGAAATCCATCTTCTTGAATTTCCAACACTCTAAAACCCAAGCTTGTGCAACTCTCGGCGAGACCGGAGGGGTTAGAAAAACAGTCAATCAAAGACATGCAGTGGCTCTCCATTAGACTGTGAGGTCAAGTGCCAGTCGCCCTATAGCCAGTAAACAGTAAGAGACATTCTTTGAAATACTAGGAAAATAAAAACCACTATGCTAACCCAAATAGCCTTGACCCCGAAACATTAGCTTAAAATACCATTGGCTACCCAAGCTGATGTTATCTAAAACAAGACGTCCAAGTCACAGGTTTAAAAGATGGCGGAACAGATTGAACGCCAAATTATGGACAGAGTGGTCTAAAAGACACCCTCTGCTTTCGTTCAATGCTGCTCTCTTTTCCTGTGTAAAAGTTTCAAGTGTGCATGTGCTCGCCACACATGGTGCAGGCTATTCAGATGCTAATGACATTCTCTTTATTAGACGTATTGTCAGGGCTACAGCTGGTCTAGCGCAGATATGCCAGTGGTCCGAATCAGTGGCGCCCAGGCGGAATGGAGGCCAAGGAGGGGGGTTCGGAGGGGAAAGTCCCCCACCGATGTTTTCAGAACAAGGCATGTTCAAAAACAAACAAATCACTTCTTAAAAGACAACAACCAATCCAAAGCCTGATGCAAATCACTCAGCTTGGGTAAAGAGTTAACATCCAAATCTTACTCAGAAGATGAAGTAATAGTGTTCAAAAGACACCTGCATGAAAGATCAGCAAGCTTTTAAAAGAGAAAAGAGCTGTTGTTTACTAATACATGGTCAGGATCTGATGCAGTGTTTGAAAACCATCAAAGGTTGGTTTTGGTTTGCCAGGATAAATGCAACAGGTTTCATGAGGTCGTGTTTTAACATAACATCTACTCGTTTACAAATGGCCCGAGTCATCAGAGGGATTTCAAGTTTAGATTTCACAAACAGTAAAATAAGACGAGACTAAACAGATGCCAAGATAAAAGCAAAGGAACAACAACAGGTGTGAGACAAAGACGGCAGACGAAAACAGACAGCAAAAATTTCTAAACTCACCAAACAATCCCTCAAGCAAGCAAGTTTGCCAAACAGGTCCCTAAATGAGCAGACCTGAGATGCTTTGATGGATGAAATGGTACTGAGAGCCGGGTTTGCTCCAGTGGACTCCCCAGGCAGCGCATTCCACATTCACATCAAAGACAGGCCAGGACAAAGGGCCCTCCATAGACGGCCGGTCCCGGACCGCAGTGTGAGTCTTTTCAACCATCCACTTCTTCCATATGAAAGACTACAGAAAAAGGTAGCCTTGAGGAGCCCCATGTAGAGATCTGATCATACAAGCCTTAGCACATACACTCTCATATCTACTTCCAATGCCTGTGTGACTGTTGCAGTCGGGGCAGATCTCTACAGGGATTATGGTGATTTTACCCCGGGAAGGAAGGGGGGAGGGAATGAGGAGGGGGCTGTTGTCATAGCCAGTCTCCTTGAAGCAATCTAGCAGCTTCTGTCTCCCGATTGGCTCTGGGATGGTATGCTAATGAGTAGTCGAGAGGGCCAAATGTTCTCGTTGAACCCCTCTTGTGTAGCGGTCCTCTGTTTCTTCTATTACTATGGCAACAGGTTGATTTTTGCAGTCTTAAGCGCACTGGTTTGTCAAGTGAAACGAAACCAAAGAAAGAGATACTAACAGAATTACATTTCATAAGAAAATGGTTTATTTTAAAATATAAACAGATTAATATTCAATAGTGGCTCTGGACTACACAACAGCAGAGTTTACTATTGAGGCGCCCCACTCAGTGACGGCACTAGACGTCACCATGACCGCTGACCTCAAACCCCAACCCTCCCAACCCCCGAAACTGATCATGTGATCACTCCAGGTCTGACAAAAGCCATCTGGTTAGCAAGGTCAGAGATCTCATATAATCAACCTGTTAGCTTTGTAAAACAGATCTCTCAAGAGTGAAGGCTGACTGTGATGGGAGCTTGACCTACAAAGTTTCGAGCTTGATTAAAACTTTTCTTGGCATCAAAACAAGTGGTCTGGTGACAGGCAAGAAGATTACAGAAGAATTGTTTTGGCCTATGCCTGATGGGCGGGCTTTGACGAAATCTTTCACAATGATCTATTGTGAGACGACCTCTCATCCGTGCATTCCAGACAGGAGGCCATTCCTAGGCATTAACGCTCCCATAAACATTGCATTTTTCTCACTGCTTCCAAAAGGCTCAAAGATTTCGAAACTTGTAGAGATTTGCTCTTATTTTAAGAGAGAAAACCATTTTAAAACCAGCTTTTGTTTTTCAAGGAGACAAGAACATTGTTTAGCGCAATGTCCAACAAGATCTCTATCTGGCTTTGTTCCATCTAATGGAAACCATGTTCAGTGTAATATTGAACACAAGGGGACACCGCTAGAGTTTGGAGTCAGCTATTTATCTGGCTGTGGAGTGTCTGCACAAAGGCCTTCTTCAGAACGCATCTCAATCAGACCGCTAATACAGGGCCAGGAGAGGCCAACCGTGAGGTGCTTGTAATGACAGGCACATTCCTGAGCTGCATGTCATACCAGCCAAAGAACCAATAGCCGTCTAGTCCCCTGCTGGGTTCACAGCTGCGCCTCTTTCATTTGGGTGTACAGTACTAAGATGTATCAGCATAAAGCAGTCATTAAACTTACACATACTATGCGTTAAGGCTAAACAAGACATTCATAGCTTGCTTACTCAGGTTTCCTGCATGTTGATGTGATTAAAGATGCCCTTGGTCTAACCTCAGTTAACAGTGTAAGCAAGAAAAGTGCACCGTAATCAGACTTAGGGGGTGACCAAAGGACTCTAAATTCATTGCTCCATGCCAAAATTTCTTGGAAACAGTAAGCACAGGAGACTGAACCCTTCTGTGCAAACTTTTACATTCCAGGAGACTTAATACGACCTGTAGATCAACATCTGATCACAGACCTAGACTGAGAACAGGGATTAGCCTGCAGTGATCTGATATAATACTGAGATTAAATAAACAGCTTGCATTACAGAAAATACACAGTTCAACCTCATTTTCAAAGGATGAATTAGAACTTTACACATCACAAACTCTCTTTTTTCTTCTTTTTTTTGTCTCTTAAGCCCCATTCAGACAATAATTGTTTCTCATTTGGATGTCTGTAAAAATAAATTTACATGTCATTTCGGTGATAAAACTCATGGATTGGAATAGGTTTTTATTTACAGTGTATTGACATAATAAGCGAGTTCTGCTCACATTGCCAGTCAGATGATTGTCTGCTGTAAATAAAACTAATTATTTTCAAATGTATTCTTATTATTGTGTAAAACGTACTAAAAATTACTTCTTAAAATTACTACTTATTCCAAGCATATTTTATCATATATAATCCTATTTATTTTTTGATTATTTAAATCTCCTGTTTAAAAATAGGAATATAGATGCGCTATAGTTGTATATAAATTATATGCAATATAGTCATCTTCATGACTGTATATAATACGTACTTTAAAATTATATTGCAAACCTGCTGCTGCCATGATAAAGACCCAATTTGAATGTTTATGTGCTTTTCTTCTACTTTCTGCTCCCACTCACTGTGCTGAAGCAGTTATGAAATATTGTTCTTGTAAATATGCAATACTTCAGAAATTAACATGCATGCAAATTACAGCGAAGTACAACAGCTATTGTATAGTGTGTGGTAGTGGTCAAAAAAGATTTAAATACTGAATTTTTAATCAATTTCTTCTTGTAAACTCAAAGGTGTGGATTCGGTCGGCAATTCATTTACCACACAATCTTGGTGTTTGACAAAAAACAGTAGGTAATTTGGACGGGGAATTTTAAGCAGGTGGTGAGAGTACCGTACAGTGATCAGCAGTGGTCAAAAAGGATTTAAACACTGAATTTTGAACCAATTTCTTTGTGTAAACTCAGAGATGTGGATTCGGATGGCAATTTAATTATCACATGACCTTGGTGTTCATCAAAAAATGTAGGTAATTTGGCCAGGGATTTTTACGCGGGTGGTGAGAGATAAACACAGACATTCTGGATTTGGACGGCAATAAAAATCACAGACTACCCCCTGTAAATGGTAAAAATAACTTACATACCCATGAGAAATTACTTTAGTTTAATGTTTTTTCTTTTTACTCTTACTTTTGATCTCTTATTAATTACTTTTTTGTAATTACTACCTATCGTAATTTGGTTTTATAGTAACATGTAGAGTTTGTATGTTCCAATTCCTTTTTAATAATAAAGTCCTCCTCTTAAGCATAAAAAACTTCATTGACTTCATTAAAGACCTGATTATCATAAAGAGAGTTTCACTTTGGGAAGTCATACGAGAGCTACCTGATTTTTACTGTTGGTACATGTGAAGACTTTACATTACATTTTTGCAATCTATTTTATAAATAAATTAGAAAGAAAGAAAGAAAGAAAGAAAGAAAGAAAGAAAGAAAGAAAGAAAGAAAGAAAGAAAGAAAGAAAGAAAGAAAGAAAGAAAGAAAGAAAGAAAGAAAGAAAGAAAGAAAGAAAGAAAGAAAGAAAGAAAGAAAGAAAAGAAAAGAAAAGAAAAGAAAAGAAAAGAAAAGAAAAGAAAAGAAAAGAAAAGAGAAAGAAAGAAAGAAAGAAAGAAAGAAAGAAAGAAAGACAGACAGACAGACAGACAGACAGACAGACAGACAGACAGACAGACAGACAGACAGACAGACAGACAGACAGATAGATATACACACACTACCAGTCAAAAGTATGATCCTTCAGAAATCATTCTAATATGCTGCTTTGCTGTTCAAGAAACATTTATTATTATTATTTAAGATCCAACAATCAGCATTTATCTGAAATAGACTTTTAAAAAGAAAAAAATAAGGATCATGTGAATGGAGCAATAATGCTAAAAATTCAGCTTTGAAATCACAAGAAATAATTACATTTTAAAATATATTCAAATAGAAAACAGTTGTTTTAAATAGTAAAAATGTTTCAAAATTGTACTGTTTTTGCTGTACTTTAGAACAAATAAATGCAGGCTTGGTGAGCAGAAAAGAACACTAAAAATACTTACCGTTCAAAAACTTTTGACTGGTCTATATATAATTTTCATTAGAACTACTATATACTTATAATCACTTTAATCACCAGACTTAAAAATGTCTGAAAAAGTAGTATCAATGTCAGCTTTGATTTCATTATGTAATCATAATTACTTATGAATGATCAAATAATTATGAAATAAAAACACTTATGAGATCATGGATTTATGAATGGATCAACCAACCCAGAAATGTTTGTGAAAAAAATACTGAATAAGTGAATCATAATAAGCAATTTTACAATGAGACATATTTGGAGTAGACAGCTGTAGCTACTTTGTGTCAAGATAAAGACCAAAACTACAAAACTAATACAAATAGTGTTAAAACCATTTCCAGTTTCCGCTACCGGCTGCACCATTTTCAGGCAGACAAATCCCTCAGCACCACCTTTCACATGTACCTTTCACTTTCACAGGCTGCTGATGTAACAGGTGTCATAGCAACAAAAATAAAGCAACACAGCTTCAGAGGGATCTCATCACCATAGCACTGTAGGAGCTTGTCCCAATGATTGTTTGATGCAGCTTCATGTAAAGCCAAGCCACCTGCTGTTAAAACACAACCTGATATCTACAAAAGACTTTTTATTATTATTTTAAATAAAAGCAGTAAAAATAATCAGTCAGGTTTCTCAAGTATTTGTTTCGCTTTTGACTGAAGTGCAATAAAATATTGTACTTGTAAGTCATGAAATCTAGACTGGAAAAGCATGGCAGAATTTCAAGATCTTTACATACCTCAATAACACCTGTACAAAAAGTCTGAGCGCACTAAAGCATCTGGTTTAATCCAGTCATGATGTGGTTAAAGTCCAGATCCCATCACTGTGGTTATCCGTGTTTGATTATATTTCCTCCTAAAGTACTTATGAAAACAGCAGCTCTTCCTCTAATGCTAATGAAATGCACCTAACTCACGGGTGTCAACTCACCTTGCCAATGGACCGTTCCACAAGTCATTTTAGAAAAGGGTGGATCGTGGATTAGCACCACATGAAATTGCTAATTAAAAACCACTCTGGCATTTAGGTGGCGCTAATTTAAAAGTTACAGTGTGAAATTAAAAAAAAAACAAGAAAGTCACTTTACTGGATCACTGAGCACCTCTATAAATCATATGCAGATGACTTGAATCCACCCCTGCTGTGGTGATCAAGTTCAAGTCATCCTGTCTCGGTTAATGCCATAGGAGAGATTTACCAGTTATAATTGGATTCTGAAGCCTAGAGTGACACAGCACTTGTCACTATAGCCACACACCTATTTCACACTATTGGGCAGAAGCATATGCACAATCCAAATATTAATCTTGGCATGACAACTGTTTTAGAAGGGTCTATTAACTAATGCATCACTTTAACATTTAAACTACATCCTGTTGCTGAAATATTTAGTTCTTTATGATGCAGCTGAATATGCAAGTAAATACTAAAAGAGGGAGAAAAAGGTTAATGTCCTATTTTAAGCCGATTTTGGAACAATGCTGCAACCAAAGTCTGCATTTAAGTCAATGGAAGAAAGAAACCCATTCCAGCTGAATCCTGGGAAACTCATTAATTAATACTGACAGTTGGTCTATTGCAAGAGGGATGTGGATTCTTATCTTCCTTTAACAGAAAGCTCACAGGAAGTGTGACAGAAATGTCAATACCCAAGCCCAAAAATTCAAGGAATGAACAGAGCAATTTTCTCAGCTTCAGTCAGCTCAGAATTATTCCATCTACAATGCCAGAGTCCAACATTAACGGCCAAATGTATGAAATAGATTTTTTGTAACATATGTAAAAGAAACTCATTATATATACACACTACCGTTTAAAAGTTAATAGGGTCAGTATGATTTTTAAATGTTTTTATCTTATGCTCACCAATGTTGCATTTATATGAAAGCCTGTTTCTACCACTGAATAAAAAATAAAAAAGGTTATCTATTTTTATCTCACAATTCTGACTTTTTTTCTCAGAATTGTGATATAAACTCACAGTTATGATTATTTCCTCAGAATTGCGAGTTTATATCTTTCAATTCTGACTTTTTTTCTCCGAATTTCAAGGTTATATCTCCCAAATGTGCCTTTTTTCCCAGAATTACAAGTTTATATCTCACAATTGTGACTTTCTCAGAATTTCGAGTTTATATCTCACAATTCTGACTTTTTTTTCTCAGAATTTCAAGTTTATATCACCCAAATGTGCCTTTTTTCTCAGAATTACAAGTTTATATCTCACAATTGTGACTTTCTCAGAATTGAGTTTATATCTCACAATTCTGACTTTTTTTTCTCAGAATTTCAAGGTTATAGCTCCCAAATGTGCCTTTTTTCTTAGAATTACAAGTTTATATCTCACAATTGTGACTTTCTCAGAATATCGAGTTTATATCTCAATTGTGACTTTTTTCTAAGATTTTCAAGTTTATATCTCCCAAATGTGCCTTTTTTCGCAGAATTACACGTTTATATCTCACAATTGTGACTTTCTCAGAATTTCGAGTTTATATCTCACAATTCTGAATTTATAACACGCAATTGCAAGTTTATATCTCACAATTGTGACTTTCTCAGAATATCGAGTTTGTATCTCCCAAATGTGCCTTTTTCCTCAGAATTGCGAGTTTATATCTCACAACTGTGATTTTTTTCTCAGAATTTCAAGTTTATATCTCGCAAATGTACCTTTTTTCTCTTAATTTCAAATTTATATCTCGCAATTCTGACTTTATAACACGCAATTGCAATTTTGAGAACTTATCAGTCTTTGTCCCACCTAAAAACTGGACTTTATAACTCGCAATTGCAAATTTATATCTCACAATTCTGAAAAAAAAAGTAAGAATTGCAAGAAAAAAAAATCTGAATTGTGAGATATAAACTCGCATTTGCGAGAAAAAAAGTCAGGTCCCACTTTACATGAGGTGGCCTTAACTACTAAGTACTTACATTTAAATTAATCATTTGGTACTTATTGTGTACATACATGTTTTTACATTGTACTTGTATTTTTTTTAAACTATATGTAATTACATTTGTAATTAATTTCTGTAATTACCACTGCCTTACACCCTAACCCACCCTTAAACCTACCCATACCACCGAACCTGTCCCTAACCTTACCCATATCCCACCTTAAAAGAAGCAAAAGTGTTTTGCAATGCAATATGACCAACATTAAGTACATTGTACTTAATTTTTTAAAGTAATTACATAATAGTTAAGGCCATCTAATATAAAGTGTGACCAAAAGTCAAAATTGCAGAAGTTTATAACATGAAATTCTGACTTTATAACTTGCAATTGCGAGTTTATATCACACATTTCTGAGGGAAAAGTCAGAATTGTAAGCTTATGTCATGCAATTCTTTATACTTTAATAACGCAATTACTTCATACTTTAAAACTGAGTTTATAACACAATTCTGAAAAAAAAGTCAGAATTGTGAAATAAAAGGTAAGTATTTATTTAAAGGGATTTGTTCCTTAAAAGCTAATCTTTGATTTATCTTTGAATCTCTGAATTAATTCGAGCTCCCTTTGTCAGTGATGTCAGTGAATCAGTGATTGTGTTATGGCTCTCCACCACTAGGTGGCAGTAGTGGTTCTATGTAAGAAGCTGACTACAGAAGAAGGACTAGCATATGGATGATCTGTTTATAACAAAAGGTCTCTTGGGTCAGTAATGTCAATGGGGCATTCAAACACATCACAGTTGGGAAAAAAAGTTTTTGTCAATGAACTATGATGAATTAAAACTTGTTCTCCTGAGATCTTTTTCCAATCAAGGTTTCTGAGAATAGTAAACGAACAATCAACAAAACTTTACAGAGTGCAGAAGATCAATTATGAGAACAATTGAATCTGAATCACAGAGATACACATTCTCTTTGATCGTTTCACTGGGGAATTCAAGGTCATTTCAAGACAAGCCAGTTAGCAGATGTTCCTAAAACAATAACAGCTTACAAAGTGACTTCTCTGAATCAGTCTCAACTGAGTAAATCTCAACATCACTCCAGACACGCCTCTGTCACATGACTGCCTCCTCTCGTCTGTATGTCACTGTTTCAAGGACTGTATGCAAAGTCACTGTTTGTACCTAAATCCAACAACCACAATATTCATGTGGAGCATGTGCAAAAAAATCTGCACTGCGGATTTCAGACTTGTTCACTTGCGGCAACAATGTTAGAGAATCCCTAATTTTTTCTTTGAGCAAAACAATCAGTGTTTACTTCTATAACCTTTCTCAACCTTTTCTTTGAAATATAGGAACATTTATGAAATTGTGTTTGTATAAAAGCGTGTATTCAATTGATCTAAACTAAAAAGCATCCAGACTACTAAAATAGTCAGTTTAATCAGATGCTTTCTGTAGCACATCTGTTTTATTAGTTTGTAGGGCTCTTCTAACAGACAATCCATCTCTGATGCTCTTTTCTAATAATTTATAGTTAAACATGTTCTTTTGCCCCTTTGAATCTCTTCTTCTTATTCACCAATTCCAGATGTGGCATTTTCTTTGAAACGCAGCACAAAAGCCTAGCATCCCAGATGCAACTTCTGCTTGGCAAGTACTTTTCAATGAAGCTGCCAGCTGAGAACCTGTGAGGTATCTGTTTCTCAAACTAGAGACTCTAATGTATTTCTTCTCTTGTAACTGTGTACCTGAACCAACCGCATCCATCTCTGTCTGGGTTAAATCCAGTTTGCTGCTTTCGTTTAAAACATTAGCACATACACTCATAGAATAGCTACATTTCTTGAAAACCAATGTTTAAAACCAAAATCTAACTTGGGAGAACCCAAATAATTTAGAAACTAGGTGTTTGTTGACCCAGAGTATTAAGTTTTTTATGGCCTAATATAACGTAAAGGATGTCTCTTACTGAAATATGTAGTAGAAAACCCATGAAAATTTATGTTATTCAGGTTTATTATTCGCAAATGGAAGAAACAGAAATTAACTGGGTCATGAGAACGGTGAGGAATCAGCCCAGAACTACACAGGAGGATCCTGTCAATGATCTCAAGGCAGCTGGGACCATAGTCACCAAGAAAACAATTGCTAAGCAATTAAATGCTCAAGAAAGCACATGTACAGGCCCGTATGAAGTTTGCCAATGAGCTTCTGAATGATTCAGAGGAGAACTGGTTGAAAGTGTTGCGGTCAGATGAGACCAAAATCAAGCTCTTTGGCATCAACTCAACTTGCTGTGTTTGGAAGAGGAGGACCGCTGCCAATGACCCCAAGAACACCATCCCCACCTTCAAACATGGAGGTGGAAACATTATGCTTTAGGGGTGTTTTTCTGCTAAGGGGACAGGACTAATGCACCGCATCAAAGGGACAATAGACGAGGCCATTTACTGTCAAATCTTGGGTGAGAACATCCTTCGCTTAGCCAGGGCATTGAAAATGGGTCGTGGATGGGTATTCCAGCACGGCAATGACCCAAAACACATGGCCAAGGCAACAAAGGAGTGGCTCAAGAAGAAGCACATTAAGGTCCTGGAGTGGCCTAGCCAGTCTCCAGACCTTAATCCCATAGAAAATCTGTGGAGGGAGCTGAAGGTTTGAGTTGGCGAATGTCAGCCTCGTAACCTATGACTTGGAGAGGATCTGCAAAGAGAAGTGGGACAAAATCCGTCCTGAGATGTGCGCAAACCTGGTGGCCAACTACAAGAAACGTCTGACCTCTGATTTTCAACAAGGGTTTTGCCACCAAGTACTAAGTCATGTTTTGCGAAGGGGTGAAATACTTATTTTACTCATTAAAATGCAAATCAATTTATAACTTTTTTGAAATGCGTTTTTCTGGATTTTTGTTGCTATTCTGTCTCTCACTGTTCAAATAAACCTACCATTAAAATTATAGACAGCGAGTCTAAACAACCCCCGATATTGAGTGAAATCTGAGCTGAGAAACTCCTTCAATGGCTTCAGCATCATGACAAACGTTGGCATGTTTACATCCTGCCAGGATGGCATCTAGCATTTATTGTCTCTGCCGCTTGTAAGCTCTTTCAGTAGCTGTGGTCTACTAAAAGCCTCAAAGGCATCAGGGCTGAAGTGGAGAGAACACAGACGTGGCTCTTTAGGAAGTTTTATTCGTCCACAGGTATCTTCACAATTTTTCTCCTCTTCTTATCACTAGGAAAACAGTGAAGACTTGCATCGCTTTTCTTATTGCCCTTCGACTGAAAATTACAACCAAAGGCCGCACAATGTGGCACTGTGTAAGTTTTTTAATTGCGAGTTGTGTTGCCGTAAAAATAGCAACAGGTAGCGCAAGTCGCTCACCGAGTGCAACCATTCACAGCATCTAAATAATATAAATCTTTCTTGGGCTTTCTACTATATATTTCAGTATATTATGTAACAGTACTATAGAATCATACAGCTCATATTGTGGCACCAGACAAGACAGTCTGTAAAAGTGTGGATAAGTTATCTAATCCACAAGCAGCAGACTCCAAATCCCATTTTAATCACACTGACCATAATCCCAATATCTCTGTAGATTACCTACTCAGTGGGGCATCTGGGCACACTGGCATTCATAGAAACACTCAACTGTGCATCATACATGAGTGACTGACAATATTTAGTGTCATAGGATGAATTTCACTCATCTAAGAGTTTAGTAATCCTGTCTTTTTAGGTTAGGTTATCTAATTATTGACTGTGTGACATATATCACTTTCATTACTATGGTGAACTACAATCATTGTAGAAACAATTGGAATGTGCAAAAACCACTTAATTTATTTTACCAGTATTACTCAATTTTTTATTGCGCAAGTGGTTACATTAACACAAAAAGTATGACTAATTAAACTTGAACTCAGTAATTTGGTGTGTCAAGGAGTATCATGGAAAACCATTTTTTTTTCAGTTAACAAAACCTTTGTTGAAATTTAGAGTTAGCTATGATTAATGTATTAAGCAAGTAGAAGTTTACATTAATAAATATAATATTAAATTATACTGTACGAGTCATCCATATTAAACATTTTAGTACTGTTCATTACATTGTATGAAATATTTTAGTAAAGAAACTCTTCATTTCTTAACATGGGTATAAAACACATGACATGTATCCAGGCATACAGATGGCCTTGTTCCACCATTATTTGTCCAGTGCCTTGTTCATGCCAAACTAAACAACCTGCCTCTAGCTAATACCATGACCTCATAGTTTCAAATGAAGTCAGAATATGCAAAACAGGCACCACCCACATATGCAACAGCTTCCTATTTCCTCATTTCACAGTCAAACACTTATTTTGCTTAGGCTTTATTCAAACATGCAATCTCTCTCTAAACGTACACTGTTAAAAGCCACACATCAACCTCTGCTCTATCATAATAATACAGATGGAGTCATTTTTTTCTGGGGTCAGGGTCGTTTTGGTCACATCCTAGTGATCTGCCTCTGGCTGACATGACATCTGACAAATTTGTCTTGCAATTATAGAGAATTATGACAATGACACCCGCCTCGACAGGTTTTTAAAGCAACACGAGGGCGAGGGCAGAGTGATGTAATAGCATGTTCTTTGTTATCTGTAAATATGTGTGTTACACAGTGGGGTTCAAAGCCTAAGACCACTTGGCAAATCTGGGATTCAAATATGATTTATTTTATATATTTTTGAAGTTTTAAACTTTTTAATCAAACTGTTATGCTGACAACTCAAAAGAGTATTTTCATTTAAAAAGTATTGTGGACCCCAGTAGTATATTTATTTCTGTGATGGCAAAATTGTCACATGATTCTCTCCACCTTACTTTTCCCGTAAGAACGGGCAAGGCCATTTGTCATTTAATGGATCTGGCTTCTGGTTAATTCACTTCCAGCTATTTTTAGCTGTACAAAACAGCTAATTTTTTTTTGCTTGATATTGCAAACTGGTGTGTTACCATATGATTTTAAGCTGTGGTTCAAACTGTTTTACCGTTTACTACTCTTTATTCTTCTTCTTGTTATTTCCCTACACTAGCTGATGAACCGGAAGTCCCACACATTCATAGAGAACGACTTCTGCATAGAACAATATGTGGCTATAATCATTCTAATATGCTGATTTGGTGTTAAAAAAGCATTTCTTATTATTACAGTTTGTTAGATTGTGCCAACAATTCCACAAATATTAGATTGAGTCTCCACATCAGGAATATTAGATCCAAGAAAATATGCATTTTGTCTGGTGGCCAAAATCCATCAACTATGGAAGCCCATTTCCGACACTAAATAAAAAAAATATGACAAAGGTTATTGCGACTTTTCATCCCACAATTCTGACTTTTTTCCTCGAAATCATGCATCATACAAACTCGCAATTCTGAATTCCGAATTGCATGATATTACCTCGCAATTGCGAGTTACAAAGTCAGAATTGTGTGATATAAAAGCGCAATTGTCACAAATAAAGTCAAAATTACGAGATAAAAATTCCCCATTGCTGAATTTGTTCTTGCAAATGCAAATTTGTAACTCACAATTCTAACTTCTTTCTCGCAATTGCGAGTTTCTATAAGTCAAAATTGCAAGTTTATAATAAAAATCAAAAAACTGTGATTTAAAATCGCAATTGCGAGTTATAAAGTCAGAATTGTGTGATAAAAATTCTCAATTTTTCTTGCATATGTCCAATTTTGAGGGGGAAAAGACTGACATTCCCAGAATTGCCAGTTTATATCTCACAATTCTGACTCGCAATTGTGTTCAGAGAAAGTTCTGAGAAACAAAGTTGCAATTCTGAGGGGAAAAAAGTCACAATTGTGAGATATAAACTCATAAATCTGAGGTAGAAAAATTCAGAATTGTTCATATCTCGCTATTTTGACTTTATTTCTCAGAATTTCTAGTTTATTTCTCAGCAAGTTTATGTTTTGCAATTCTAACTCATTATTAGGAGTTCATAAGTACACAATTCTAAAATAATAATAATAATAATAATACGATTTGCGAGTTTATATCTCACAATTCTGAGAAAAAATTCAGAATTGCGAGTTTCTAACTTTCAAACTTCTTTCTCGCAAATGCAAGTTTCTATAAAAAAATTCAAAATTGTAAGGTAATAATTAAAGTCAGAATTCTGTGATATAAAATCGCAATTGCAAGTTATGAAGTCAAAATTGCATGAAATAAACTCACAACTGCGAAAAATAAAATCAGAACTGTAAGATAAAATTTACTGAATTTTTCTTGCAAATGTGAGGTAGTATTTCACAATTCTGACTTTTTTCAAAAAAAAATTCTCAGAATTGTGAGATATAAGTCCAAGAAGACCAATATGTTCTCAGAATTGAAAAAAGTCTGATTTGCAAGTTTATATCTCATAATTCTAAGAAAAAAAGTCAGAATTGCGTGTTTGTATAATGCCGTTCTGAGAAAAAAAGTCAGAATTGTGAGATAAAAAGTTGCCATTACCTTTATTCATTTTTTATTCATGTTTTTTTTGTTACCCAAAAAGCCTTAACACCAAGCCTTGACTGGTACCAAAAATCAACTGCATTTCGCCTAGTACCCAAAACTCCTCAAAAATGTTTGTGGAAACCAGTATTACTTCTTTCAGTATCTTTGATAAATACATAGTTCAAAATAACTATATACATTTGGTTCTTGGAACCTATACTTTTGAACAGTACAAGAGCTTAAAAGATCAGGGTATCCATAATGACATTCAAAGTCATTCAAAGCCATTTCGAATAAGATTCACACCTCTTGTTTAAAACATGAGTCTGCAGGCTGCCCACGCACGCCCCACCTTCCACTATGGTCCAGCAATGATTTGTTATCTGCTCTCTGTTTGCTAATTCTGACTCACTACCCAATTGAAATTATCCACTACAGGCACAGGACAATACAAGAAAGTTTATGCGCAGTTACAAATAATAAACTATATCTGTCCACTTGAGTGTTAAGGTTCTCTTGATTTAAAAATCCAAACGTCATATTACGAAACATTCCTGAATTCTTTTGTGATTACTCTACTGGAATGCATTAATCCAACTGAATAGGCTGTGAGTAGTTACGTGTCTGTTCAGCAATGTTAACCACTTATCCCTGATTGCCTAATCGGACCACATTCGTATCACTGTTGGAGATACGAAACCGTGACTCAATCCTTGGTTTTGATGTCACCATACTCAACCCCCATTTAATTTTGCAATCTACAATAAACATTACTCCAGTAAAAAATAAAGCTCATTGCAAAGCCAAATGTCATTGCTGAGTTTAAAAGTGGGTTTAATCTCCATGCTTTCAATTCATAACACTGGCAAATTTCCATGCATTAAAAGTCAACTGCAGTGAATCAGCAATAAATATTCAAGTCACCTTAATGCAGAATTAGAGTCACCTTCTATCACATGGCAAACCTGCAGTAATGGTTCTGTATATAGATAGATAAACAATAGATAAACAAAGGCAGTTTTTCTCCCTGGATGACATTGTTTGTTTAGCAGTTATGCTCTAATGCAACCAAACGCACTTAGTGTTCCCCAGATAGGCCAAGCTGAGACAAAGAGGACAGTGTTTGGCACACAAAGAAGTGGACTGACCAGCCTGCTCCTCTTCAACTGCAATGAGCCAATGCAATGGTTATTTAAAGGAAAAAAAAATGCTATGCTTTTTCCAATAAGCATTTTTCTACATAGACAAGATCTGAAATTGTTTAACATGCATTTCTGTCATTTCTCGCCAAGAGATCACATTGTTGTAAGTGTTGCTGTGAGCATATGCATACACTGCTTTCAAGGTGAGAAAATCTCACATTCGTGTTTGAGGTTAAAAAAAGAGCAGAAGTCGTGAGAAAAGCTGATAACAATCAGACCACGTGAATCAGGACCAAATCACTTCATTTGCATCACAGAGTCGACACACGCTCTCTTCCACTGACTGAGAACATCACTTCCAGCCCGCATGCAAATCTACTGCATCACACAGAAACTTCACAGAGGGTTGTTAGTGAAAACATAGTGGCTGCTCACTTTAATGTTAGCTTTTGACTACCTTAGTAGAAACCGGAATGGCAACTCGGTACAGAAGATGCACTATTTGATGTTTCAATTCGAAAAATTATAATATAAGCCTAAGCCATGTTACTTTCACTTTCCACAGATTGTACTTAGTATGTGTTCTCAATACTGTATTTAGAAAATTAGCATCTTAAAGAATTGGTTAACTTCGAGAATAAATTTGTTCTTATAAGTCACTCACTCCCATGTCACCCAAATGTTCATGTCTTTCTTTCTTCAGTCAAGGTTTTTGAGGAAAACATTCCAGGATTTTTGTCCATAAAGTGGACATCAATGGTGGCTAACGGGATGAAGATCCAAAATGCAGTTCTAATGCAGCTTTAAAGGGCTCTACATAATCCCAGCCGAAGTAAAAGGGTCTTGTCTAGTGAATAGGCTTGGGTATCATTTGAATTTTATCGATTTCGATTCCACTTATCGATTCTGATTCTTTTCGATTCCCAGTTTCGATTCCAATTTAGTAAAAAAACAACAACAAACACAAAAGTCAAACATTAATATATCACACGTTTATTTTCAGTGCTAGCTTGCAACATATTATTTTATTACAGGGGTTCTCAACCTTTTTTATATCAGGGCCCCCTTCTTCTCGGGTCAATTTTGCAAGGCCCCCCTGTGCCTGACATTTCCTCTAAAGGTGTTTATCTTTGAACCTTTTTTATTAACCTAAACATTTGTTTTGCCTTTTTATTTTTCTCCTGCATGTTATAAAAAAATTCAAACAAACTTTAAATTAAAAGCTATACTTTTGAATAAGAAAACCCTCTGCTCTAACTTTTTAACATGAATATACATATACAGATTTAAAGCACCTCAATTATTTAATTCAGATATTCTTCACAACTTCAGAGTACTCTTTCTTAAGTGAATGAATATCTACTGTTTGTATTTATTATAAAATAAACATATAGGGGGATGTCACGTGACCCGGAGTGAGGTGACTGCGTGAGTTCTTTGCTCCGCTCGACTTACTTAATAAATCACGCTTTTTCCTCCGAATTCTAATTTCATTTCGTTGAACAAACTATAAATATGTCAGACACTCCTTCTGATAAGGATTTTCCTATTTTCGCCTCGACGCGTTCGCAGAAGGCTAAAGAAAAGGATACGAAGAAGCCTGCTGTCCATGCGCCCTCGGCTAATGCTAACACTGACGCAGCCGATTCGCACCTGGACATGTCACTGATTCTATCAGAAATAAAGGCTAATGGATCACGCCTTGATGGAATCACTAGTCATCTGGAGGGTATCGCAAACTCAGTTGCTTGCCTTCAGAATTCGTTTACCGCTCTCTCTGAGAGAGTCACTGGTGCCGAATCGCGCCTGGAAGAAGCCGAACGGAGGATTTCATCTAATGAAGATTCGGCAACATCTACGGAAAGGCAGGTGACTGACTTGAAGACGATGGTAGATCAGCTGCAGGCAAAAGTAGACGACCTTGAAAATAGAGGCCGCCGCAAAAATCTGAAGATTGTGGGCCTGCCGGAGAAAGCCGAGGGCTCTGGTCCACTCTCATCGTATCTTCAAAACATAATCCCAAAATGGTTAGACCTGCCAGTGGGTTCCCCTGTTCTGGACATTGAGAGGGCTCATAGATCTCCCACCTTCGCGTCTGCCAATCCGAACTCAGCCCCGAGAAGCATCTTGGTTCGGTTTCTGAGGTTCACTGATAAAGAAGCAATCTTGAAAGCCGCCATGAAGAAGACGATCACTCACAATGGCTCAGAGCTTCGATTCTACTCGGACTTGTCAGCTGGTCTGCTGCAAAAGCGTCGTGAGTTCGGGACTGTGGGGAAAGCTTTTGCCGCTCGTGGTATGTATCGTGGATTTGCCTATCCGGCCAGGCTTAGATGTCTACATAATGGAAAGATTCGCCTGTTCAACGACCCGGACTCAGCCAAGGCTTTTTTGGACTCCCTTGACAGCTAAATTTGACTCTTGGCTGAAATATATACTTTAACTTTCGGTGGAACAATTTGATGATTCCATTGGACAAGTAAGATACTTTCCAAGGTAACAGTTAGTTAATATCCAGAATGTTGCCGCCCGCCACGGAGGGTTGTAACGTTCAAGGTATTTTTTTCTGTGGCGGATATTAAAAAAAAAAAAAAAAAAAAAAAAAAAATTCTATTGGATATGTTAACTTTAATCGCTTTATTTATTTGTTTATTATTATTTTTTTTTTTCCAATGGTGTCACCCATTACTGAGAATTATTTATTAGAGATGTCAGCGGAGCGGGCTATGACGGAGCTATAACTTGGTGGTTTCAGTATATGCTGTTGTCAACTTTTTCAAAGTTCCTTATTTGGTTTTGTGACTTTTTGATATTATCTGTGCCTCATCAGTTGGGGATGGGGTCTTTGGGGGAGGGTTTTATAGGTTTGTTTTGCGTTCTTTTTGTGGTACTCTCTTGTTCGTATTCGGTATCTCGTACTGGCACAATTATAATTTTTCTCCTTGCATACTATCATTCATATGACTTTTTGTTGCAATTTTTAATATGCTTAATTCTTTTAAATTAGTAACATGGAACGTGAAAGGCATAGGTCATGTAATTAAGAGAAAGAAAATTCTTACATTTCTTAAAAAAGAAGGTGTATCTATAGCGCTATTACAGGAAACGCATTTATCCGATAAGGAACATTTGAAGCTGAAAAGAGACTGGGTCGGCCAGATATACTTTTCCTCATTCGCGTCAAATAGTAGGGGCACCGCAATTCTTATTCATAAAAACATTCCGTTCGTCCTTGAGCATGCTGAGTATGATTCTGAAGGAAGATTCGTGCTAATTTCTGGTCTAATTCTTGGAAAACATATTACTGTAGGCAATGTATATGCCCCAAATGTGGACTGCCCCAATTTTATGTCTCATGTGATTCTAAAGTTTAATCAGCTCTGCAAAAACATTGGTTTCTTAGGAGGTGATTTCAATTGCATACTTGATGGAAATCTGGATAAATCCTCACCTCAGATTTCAATGGGCAAATCATCACATATATTACGTAACACTTGTAAAGATCTGGGATTGGTAGATATTTGGAGGGAGCTGCATCCTAAAGACAGAGATTATACTTTTTATTCTCACCCCCATAAATCTTATTCAAGGCTAGATTATTTTTTCATACCTTCTGAGTGTATACACTATGTGAGTTCTTGTCAAATTGGCCCTATTGTGTTATCTGATCATGGCCCGGTTTATTTAGTCATTGATATTAGTATGCCTATTCAAAAGTCTAACTATTGGAAATTCAATACTTCGTTCCTAAGTAATACTAGTTTTTGCGCTTTTTTTAGACAGAAAATAATTCAGTATTGGCAAGACAATCAGAACTCACCAGTTTCTCCTGCAATAAAATGGGACGCAGCTAAGGCTACGTTGCGGGGTCATCTTATTGCTTATGCTGCTTTAAGGAAAAAACTTATGATGCAGAAAAGAAAAGAATTAGAAGCTGAAGTATCTCGCCTGGAAAAACAACATAAACGTTTGCCAAATCAAGATAATTGGATTTTATTAAATAATGCTAAAGCTAAACTTAACTTAGACCACACAGAACATACCAAGAAATTATTATTTTATACAAAACAGCGCTACTATGAGTCTGGTAATAAACCCAGTCGCCTTTTGGCCTATCAGTTAAAAAAGGAGCAGAGTGAAAGAACTATAAAAGCAATTAAGACATCTGCAGGCAACATGACTTTTGACCCTCAGGACATTAATACTTCTTTTTCTGATTTCTATAGGAATCTTTATACAGCTGACTATCATGGATCAAATGAGGATTTGCTTAATTATTTAAATGAGATTTCTCTTCCCAGTATTTCTGATGATGCTAGGAGTCTTTTGAATGCCCCTTTTACCAAGGATGAGATCTGGCATGCTATTCAGTCAATGCCATCCGGTAAAGCTCCTGGCCCAGATGGGTTTCCGTTAGAGTTCTATAAGCAGTTTTGGTCTGAGCTTTCCCCTATTTTAATGCAGGTGATAAATAACATTTTTGAGAAGAACTCTTTGCCTGAATCCTGGTCATTGGCAATTATCAGTCTGCTTCTGAAAAAAGAGAAAGATCCAACAAATTGTTCATCTTATCGACCAATTAGTTTACTTAATGTAGATTATAAAATTATAGCCAAGTCCTTAGCCCGACGGCTTGAAAATGTTTTGCCTTACGTTGTCAATTCAGACCAAACTGGTTTTGTGAAATCCAGGTACGGTTCAGACAATATCCGAAGAGTTCTAAATATTATAGATCATTTAAATTTTACCAAGGAATCTGCTTTTATTGTATCCCTAGACGCCGAAAAAGCGTTTGATAGGGTGGAATGGCCTTTTCTTTTTGCAGTCTTAGATAAAATACAGTTAGGATCTAATTTTATTGATTTAATTAAACGCCTATATTCTAATCCTATTGCCCAGGTTAACACTAATAGAATGTTGTCTAATAGATTTTCAGTAAGCAGAGGCTGTCGTCAAGGCTGTCCTCTTTCGCCTTTGTTATTCTCTCTGGTTATTGAACCACTGGCGGTTGCTGTGAGAACTAATAGTAGCATACATGGTATCAAAATAGGTCTAGAGGAACATCGTATATCTTTGTACGCAGACGATGTTTTATTGTATCTTAAATTACCTGACACCTCTACCGATGTAATTCTTACAGTAATTGAAAAATATAGTAACTTTTCAGGGTACAAGATTAATCTGGACAAATCTCAAGCTTTATATATGCATGCTCCCTCTGAAGACATTTCAAAATCACCCTTTCGTCTTGCACTTTCTGGATTTCAGTATTTAGGAATTAATATTACTCCCAATTTGGAAGACCTCTTTAAAGCCAATTATTCCCCTTTAATTACAAAAATTAATCAGAATTTATCAGATTGGTCAAACCTTCCAAATTCTTTTTCTGGCAGGATCAATGTTATACGAATGAACATTCTTCCGAGATTAAACTTTCTATTCCAGAATCTGCCATGCTACCTAAATACGAACTTTTTTAAGAGGATTAATTCTTCAATTTCAAAGTATATTTGGAATCACAAGAAACCCAGACTTAAACTTTCGCTTTTGATGAAACCAAAGGAATTGGGTGGGGTTTCACTACCCAATTTACAATTATACTTTTGGGCTGCACAAATTAAGCACATGTTAAGTTGGTTTATTTACAGATTTGATTCACGCTGGGTTGGGATTGAATCCACAAGATGCTTTCCCAGGCTGTTAGGCTCCCTACCATTTATTCATAATGAACAAAAAATTCAACATCTGACTAGTATTTTTACAGTAACAAATACTCTTTTGGTGTGGAGGGATGTTAAGAAATATTTATCCATCCCAAATAAGTTGTCTCTTAAGTCTCCAATTACGCTCAATCCTGATTTTCCCACTCCCATACAGAATATTGCCCTTTTGACTTGGAGGTCAAGAGGAGTATCGGAATTGGGTCACTTATTTGATGATGGCCAAATAAGATCATTTCAGGAGCTAAGACAGGAATTTAGTCTCCCCAGTAAAGATTTTTATAAATTCCTTCAAATTCGACATTTTTTAGAGTTACAGTTAAAAGAAGGTAATATACAATTTGATCTTACTGAAATAGAAAAACTGCTTTTGTCTTCATGTACACTTAAAAAAAAGATCTCTGAATTATATACATTGCTGTCTAATATTGGTCCTTCAACCTTTGACTCTTTAAGGGTGATATGGGAAAAGGACTTGGGGTCTATTTTTAGTGATGAGGAATGGCTATCTGTCTGCTCAAATATCTATCCCAAAAGTACTTCAATTTCGGTTCATGAACAAAATTATAAATGTATTCACAGGATTTATCTAACCCCAGTTCGCCTCCACAGAATATTTCCCAATTGTTCTCAGCTATGTTTTAAATGTAAGGCAGACATTGGCACAGTGATGCATGTATTTTGGGACTGCGACAAAATCAAAATGTACTGGAAAGAGATTCACAAAATTATTCAAAAAATAATTGCAAAGACTTTTGATTTGTCACCAAAAGTATACCTTCTTAATTGTACAGTGGAACTGTGTCTTGATCGTGATAAAGAATGTGTATTGAATTTTTGTATATATTTGGCCAAAAAATGTATACTATTATTATGGTCAACTACTCAGATACCTTCAGTCAATATGTGGCTAAGTCAGGCGGCCACATTTTTACCACTGGAAAAATTAACTTATGATTTACATCAAAGATCCGAGGTGTTCTGGCGCATCTGGTCCTCCCTTTGGAACTTTCTTGAGGATACTCAGTGACTATGTCTTTCTAAATTTGGTTTATAATTTCCTTTTATTTATGTCTTTGTTTCTAAACATTTGTATGCATTTGAATGTATAACAAAAACGACTGTACTTGTTGCTACGAGATACCAGTACCACTGTTGTTTTATTGAAAAAAAAAATAAATAAATAAAAAAAAAAAAAAAAAAAAAAAAAAAAAAATAAACATATAAATGAAAAATACAGTAAATATGTAAATCTGTTTATGCTGGTGCTCATATGTGCATAAACACCACTGACCCTTACAAGATCCACCTCTATGGGTGAGCATTCATTATAAAACACTCAAAGGACATTCATTTTGAAAACTATGCAAATATTTTGAAATTTCACACAAAAATACTATGGATCAGAGTCCCGAAAGCATGAGTAGTTTGTGAATCAACAGCGGACTTATGCGTGCAGATATACAAGAATGAATACATTAGGCATGCGCGAGTTCGTTACTATTACTCTGGTCATATTTGCCTTTACATTAGCGGAAGGGTTTGTTTAATGCAGCCAAGAGATGAAGTAGAGACCTGTCTTCCCGCAGGGGTATAAGTTACTTTTATGTGGGCTTTTGCGGGACCAAATAACATATAATCCTTCTGGAGCGGGCGGGCGCAGGACTAAAATCCGTCCCTTCAGATGAAGTTTGCGTGCAGCAGTAGATTTGTCTTCGGTTTTTACAAAGCATAGCCACACTTTTAAACGCTTACCGCGATCCATCTTTTCGACTGATGTTTACATTACCACATAAGGTCCTGGCAGATCACTAGATGAAAAAAATGCACCCAGGAATCGAAACGAGGAATCAAAATTTTAATTTTATAACAAGTATCCGATTCTTTATCTTAAGTATCCGATTCCAGAATCGGAATCGATTTTTGATTCCCAACCCTACTAGTGAAACAATGTATATATTTTTTAACCACAAATGCTTGTGCCTTGTTGGAAATTGTTAGTTCTTCGTTTGTGTACTCCAGTTTAAACGTTAGGGTAGGGCGAAAAACTCCATCCAAGTTTCTCCTCCAATTTCAAAATCGTCTGACATTGTTGTTGTACCGTTTTTTTTTTTTTTACTCTCTCTGCATGTTCGCTTTGTAAACACTGGGTCGGTACTTCCGCCTACGTCACACGTGACCTTTTCAATGTGACTATGTAATGAAGTCAAGCTACTGTAAGACAAGCATTTGTAGCTATAAAGCAAATATATTTTTATTTGTTATTTTTTAAAGAAAATAACAGATTGCTAGATAAGACCCTTACTCCTCAGGTGGGATTGTGTAGAGCCCTTTGAAGCCATATTGAAACTGGGACCTTCAACCCAGCTCCTTACTGAAGTCAAAAGAAAATCCAAGAATGTTTTCTTCAAAAACTTTAATTTCTTTTCAACTAAAAAAAGAAAGACATGAACATCTTGGATAACATGCGGGTGAGTAAATTATTAGGAAATTTTTATTCTGGAAGTGAACTAATCCTTTAATTTTTCATGAGAACATGCAAATTCAATGTCAAACAGATCCACCAAATGTCCACCAACAAAACAAAATAATTTGAAAAAAAAAAAAAAAAGTGTTCATTAGTTGGGAACCAATGTCTAAGACGATTTTGAAATGAAAACTGTTCATTACCTAAGAATGAAGCTTTTGTAACTTTGATACAAGTAAAATCGATACATTTACTTTGCATACCTTAAAATGAAGAGTACATATTTAAGGGAGTGTTCACACTTGTCATGTTTGTTTAAATTACAACAAACTCTGGTGCGATTTATCTGTTAGTATAGTTTGTTTGAGTAAGTGTGAACGCTGCCATGCAAACATTATTCACAGATGTACTCAACCCCTCGTCATCCAAGATGTTCATGTCTTTCTTTCTTCAGTAGTAAAGAAATTATGTTTTTTGAGGAAAACATTTCAGGATTTCTCCCCATATAATTGACTTCTATGGTGTCCCCGAGATTGAACTTCCAAAATGCAGTTTAAATGCAGCTTCAAAGGGCTCTAAATGATCCCAGTCGAGGAAGAAGCGTCTTATCTAGAGAAACGATCGGTTATTTTCTAAAAACATTTACAATTTATATACTTTTTAATCTCTACACAGAGTACACACAGAGCTAGACAAGACGAGCATTTGAGGTTAAAAGGTATATAAATTGTATTATTTATTTTTTTAGAAAAGTTTTGCTAGAGAAGACCCTTCTTTCCTCGGCTGTGATCGTTTAAAGCCATTTGAAGCTGCATTTTGGAAGTCCAAACTCGGGGGCACCATAGAAGTCCATTATATGGAGAGAAATCTTGAAATGTATTCCTCAAAAAACAATTTCCTTATGAATGAAGAAATAAAGACATGAACATCTTGGATGACAAGGGGGTGAGTACATTATCTGTAAATTTTTGTTTTGTTCTGTGATTTCTGTCACGAAATATACGTCATCTAACCCGACCAATCAGGTTGTGAATGTATCACTCTGCCTTTAGGTTTGGTATCTTTAGGTTCGCAGTTAAAAATGCCAGTGTGAACGCTAAGCAAACCTGGACCAAATGTATTATTTTCCTTTTTGGTCTGGACCAAATGAACCAAACAAACTGAACTACAAATGTGAACACACTCTAAGATTCTAGGTCAATTATCACATAATTTATTACAAATTTCAAAATAATAACATTAATCTATCATCTATATATCTATCTGTCTTTATAGATATAGATATATATTTATTTAAATTTAATTAATACTTCCAGGTTCCAGCATACAATTTCAGTATATGTGACCCTGGACCACAAAACCAGTCATAAGGTTAAATTTGACAAAACTGAGATTTATACATCATATGAAAGCTCAATAAATAAGCTTTCTATTGATGTATGGTTTGTTAGGATAGGACAATATTTGGCCAAGATACATCTATTTGAAATCAGAAATCTGAGGGTGCAAAAAAATCCGAAAAATGAGAAAATCACCTTTAAAGTTGTCCAAATTAGGTTCTTAACAATGCATATTACAAATCAAAAAGTACATTTTGATATGTTTACAGTAGGAATTTTATAAAAAAAATCTTCATGGAACGTGATCTTTACTTAATTTCCTAATGATTTTTGGCATAAAAGAAAAATCAAAAATTTTGACCCATGCAATTTATTTTTGGCTATTGCTACAAACATACCCCAGCGACTTAAGACTGGTTTTGTGGTCCAGGGTCACAAATAGCTGAAATGAAAAACAAAATTGAAACTGAGTTAGTTTTATTTTAGCTTTCTATTCCTCAACCTCACAGTGTTTTGCTTGCAAGTGGTAGAAAGTGATCTGGAAGAACTGGACCGTCAAGCATTCAACGGCTCCCTCAGCGTCAGATGAACAAGTGATGCAAACTACACCAATCCCCAACGGCTACACTCACTCACTACCCACCTGTGACGTACATTTATTCATCTGCGTTTCTACCTAACAGGGCTATTCAATATTGATGGGAACACAACTAATCCTACTCAAAATATTCAAAGCATCTTTTAACATATGAAACAAAAACAACAGTAAACAACCACAGATATCTTATCACTGAGTTGACGAAATGTCAAAGACCCTGTTTACACCAGGTATTAACATCTGCTTTTGACAATCTCATCACAAGTGGGCAGCATTGAATGCCAGTGTAAGCAGTCTAAAATGCTTTGCTTGATCCTTTCTTTTTGCTCAAAATGTCCCATCTGCAGTGAGATGCAAATTTGGAAGTATATTTGGAAGCAACAGTCTGTCGACTTTCTGTGCTTGCTCATCAACGTGCAATAACACACTGACGTAATGCATGATGACGTCATGAAATCAGGGACACTCTCCTCAATATCCAAAAGTGATGCATTTTAGGTGAAGGTAGCGTGATCAGATTCCACAAGTTTTAATCTCAGGTGTAATATGGGTCTAAAAATAATACTGAGGTTGAGAACAAATTACCTTTTCACCACCAGGCTAAGAGTCTTGTGGGAACCCTTGATTAGGCAGATGGCTTCTTGTCTGTAGCCGCTGAGAGAAAAGTTGTTGACATTGATAAGTTCATCTCCAGCCTGCAGTCTTGCGGTCGCGGCCTTGCTGCCCTCTTCCACCTGTGACACAGACACAATACACTCAATCTCAATCTCAACCAAATCTCTGTGTTTCATGGCCATACATCACCTACAGATGAATAGACCTGTACCAATAGCTCTTGCTTTGTTGAGAGATTGAAATTGAACAAACTATGACAATATTTGGATAAGCATTCATCTTTTGTAAATGACCTAGTCACTGTCAGGTAATGCACTGCGATTATGCTTTGTTCAGATAGGAAGCAAAATATATTTGATTCTTGTCGATATCCAGTATAGCAGTATTCTTCACAATATCAAGAGCATAGCTACTATTTTAATAGTTAGAATGGTCAAGGATCAGAAATCTCAATGTAAAACTGATTGTGCAGACCAAACCATAATTTGTAGAGACTTGAAACTTGGAGGGATGGTAGTACTCACACTGTCTACAACGTTACCAAGGCTCACCCCAATCAGCCTGACAGGAGCGCTACAGTCGTCAAAAGTACTAAATTGCTCATAACTCCTAACCTGTCAGTCATAGGCTCAAGTGTCTCTTGTCGTTGGAATCCTTGGCTCATCCTTGATTCAATCGTGAGCCTGGTGAAATTAGCAGGTATTTTGGATTTTTTGAAAAACCTACTTTTGTGAACTAGTCTTAGGTTTTTCGCCTGATCGAAACCAAAACAGCGCAGAAAGATTCTCTGGAGAGTGAATATCAATAATTATCAAAAAAAAGTTGAACTTCTGACTTTCGACGTTCGAAAAGGACAAAGCCACTTTTATTAAAATGCATATAACTCCTGAACGGAATGAGATATTTTCATCAAACTCAGAACACCTATGTGAGAGCTCAATCTGAGGACACAGGGGAAAATTGTGGAGCTTGGCCACTTGGCGCTACAAGAGGGAAAAACCATAAACATGTAAATTGCTGTGCATAGTTGTTGTCCAAAGTGCCACAAGTATCTATAAGGACATTTGCGCATCTCAAAAAACATGAAGTTTATATATTATTATATAAGGTTAACAAAGGCCGACTGGAATGAAACTCGGTGGGCCTGTTTGACTAATAGCCCTAAAGGTTTGAAAGGCCCCAAAGTCCCCAAAATTTGAAAGAAATTGGCCACTGGGGAACAATAATACATTTTTCACGAGCGTCAAAGATGTGTGGATGTGTGACATTCATATCATATGATAGAACTCTTAATTCTTGACAGCTTTGCCTCTAGAACCACTGCTGTCAATCCACTTTTGTGAACTAGTCCTAGGTATTTCGATCTGGAAAAAAAAAAAAAAACACTGTATTACAATTCTCTGGACTTTCTAGGTAAATAATTATCAAAAAATGTTGACATTTACCCTTTGAGAAGCTATAGTGGGATAATTTAAAAAAGGGGCCTGTCTAAATTTACCTAAAATCCTATAAAGCCTATAGAAAAACTCAAAACTTCACAAAACCTGGTGAGCACATACGATTTTAAACAAGCATGCATAGGTGATTCTAAACATGCATGCAAAGTTTTAAAAAGATCGGATCACAGCTGGTGCTATAACAGCCATAAACGTTAAAAACAACATAATATTTCTATGGTAAATTACATTTGCCAAAAATGCTTTTGTAAATAACTGATTTAGGTAGTTACAGACTTGCTAAATAATGTCTTTTTTTATATGTGCTGAAATGCCTTAAAACGCTTGAACCCCAGTAATCACTGCTTGCGGCTGTTTCCTTTTGTTTTGAAACAACACCAAGTCTTTCCTGAGAGGACATTTTAAACTAATTATTTTTATGTGGTTAGTTTTGAACTAAAACCCATGTAATAGGTAAATTGAAAGTTTTGAAATAACTATCAAATCAATCTTTGTGTTTTTCCCCCCAGACAGATGCAGTTGAATCCTTAACATTTTATTTGTAAATTTAACATTAATAAATGGTCTAAAGTGTTATGATTCCGATAACACTGCGGTAACACTGTGCATCCCTACTAAAAAACTATAATGCATCTACTTTGAGTAACCAATGAATGAAGCATCCTGTTTCAAGTAATATATGCAAAATACACAGTATATGAAGGAATATGCAAAACATAAAAATGCAACAATGCAAAAATACAACTATGTCACGGACAGACATGATCAGAACCAATTTTTGGTTCATTCTTTTTCTAAACAGAATGTGCGAAATTGACTGGAATATGGAATACTTTGGCAAAATTTTGCTGAATGTGTTTTTGTGCTGGCCTTTTGTGAACTTCCTGAAGCTTTCATATTACTCTAAAACATACTGGTTTATTTTTTGTAACCCAAATGCTGGGTTCAGCTTGTTAGGTGCAGAGTAGTTTTTCTGTTACTCAGCTGCTGGGTTATTTTTACTGTCAATACAAACGATGAACCCCTTCACTTCACTTTTTTTAAGAGTGATTGTTTACAATTTAATTCTTTCAAGACATCTGATTCATTCAAAAATGAATGGGTTATTGAATCATTCACTCAAATGATTTGTTCAAAATTGCTAATTCATTCAATAACGACACAGCTGTGTGTTGCAATGGCTCCCCTCCACTATTATCGTTGGCGTTCTAACTGCATTCTGCAGTCAATGCGTGGACTCTCAAGGTGTGTTTTGTTTGGTTTTTGCAACATGGGTGACATCACACACATCTTTAAAACAACATCGCACACCTCTCCTAGACATTACTTTGGTAAGAAGAGTACACATACTGGATATTGACTGTATGAAACAGATCTGATTTTATCATGTGCAAACGACAGCGTGGACATTCAGTCCTTCGGATTTGAAAAACAAGTGTGAGCAAAGTCTTCGAGCATTTCGTCAACAACTGCACACAGTCCGATGCCAAATACATTATTTGTTGTGTTCTACCATTAAATGACCAAATGAGAAAGGCATGTTCACCTTTCTAAATCAGCACAGGGGGCAAGTCATAAGCTTTCCACATCAACACTTTACCTCCAGAGCCGAGCTAGAAGCGAGTTAATCATAAATATTCTGTCATAAAGTGCAGATTTCAGGGAACACATAGCCAAATAGGGGGGTTTGGTCTAAACTAAAGTAAATTCCTGACTTGATATGTAATGCTGCTCTATCTTCCAGTAAGCCGGTTATCTGCTATTTGAGCCTTTACCCCAAAGTTGATCACGACTGTTCATTATTTACTTTGCAGGTATGTCTATTACTCATCAAACATGATCCTCTCTGGGGAGATAATATTCATTATAATATGCTGCTTTTAGTAAAGTAACATTTTTAGAAGGTCAACTTGGACAACAAACCTTGAGTGATTATTCTGGCTTGCTTTATCACCAGCTGGGGCAGGATTTAAGCACCAATCGGCCCTATAATAAACCATCTTACTGCGTATACGTGCTCGGTCAAGAATGCACAAATGTGGCTATTTTAGTTATTCCTTTGTTGTATGCGGTCTTCCCTGCATTTATTATTTTAACAGCACCAGGACTCTGTGACATCCGGACTCGAGAGCCCCCCTTCAGAGTTTATAAAAAAGGAAAACTTTAAGCATGCTGAAATAAGAAGCACTTAGAATAACCTCAAATGTTAATGTTAAACAGGCACGCCAGTGGGTGCCCCCCTCTGGCATTCCGCACCATACTGAGAGAATAAATGACTTAGGACAATGGAAATGTTCACTAGAAAGGTATCAGACCCACACAAGCATAGCAAACGCTGTCGGAGCATCGGGGATGAGGGTGGGGGTGTTGTTTAACGGGAATGTGAAGCAAAAGCAGAGGTGAGAGTGAAAAAAGACAGATATTTGTGTCTGTATCGTGCATATGCGTGACCTCAAAATGCATCCACAGAGTCTAAGCCAACATCAAATCCAAATGCTGTAGAGTTCATGACAAGACCATGACAATGAAAATACAGTCTTGGACTCAGATTTGAGCACAGTTCAAGTGCTACAACACTGACTAGCAAATTTGTGTCATTTACACTACCTGTGAAAAGTTTTTGGACAGTAATATATTTTTATGTTTTTTTAAAGTCGTCTCTTCTACTCACCAAGGCTGTATTTATTTGATCCAAAGTACAGCAAATCTATTTAAAACAACTGGTTTCTATTTGAATATATTTTAAAATGTAATTGATTTTTTAACATCGTAACTCCAGTCACACAATCCTTCAGAAATCATTCTAATATTCCGATTTGCTGCTCAAAAAACATTTATTATTATTATTATTATGTTGAAAACAGCTGAGTAGAATTTTTTCAGGTTTATTTGATGACTAGAAAGTTCAGAAGAACAGAGTTTATCTGAAACAGAAATCTTCTGTAACATTATGAATGTCTTAATCATCACTTTTTATCAATTTAAAGGATCCTTTCTAAATAAAAGTATTAATTTCTATCAAAAAATTATTTATATATTTATTATAATGTTACAAATGCTTTTTATTTCAGATAAATGCTGATCTTTGGATCTTTCTATTCATCAAAGAATCCAGAAAACATGTACTCAACTGTTTTAAATACTGATAATAATAATGATAATTAAAAAATGTTTCTTAAACAGCAAATCAGCATGTTAGAATGATTTCTGAAGGATCATGCAACAGTGAGGACTGAAGTAATGATGCTGAAAATGTAGCTTTGAAATCACAGGAATAAATTACATTTTAAAATATATTCAAATAAAAAACTTTGGATCAAATAAATGCAGGCTTGCTGAGCAGAAGAGACTTCTTTAAAAAACATTAAAAACTTACTGCCCAAAAACTTTAGAATTAGTAGTGTACATGATATGTCAAGGTTTGGCTAAGAATATCATGGTACTACCATGGTACAAGTCCAATAAATTGGGGTATACATCGATTTGATTCACTGGTTGTGCATTCAAAATTCATTTTAGTTCACAGAATTAGCAATTTAATTCAGTTACCAATTCGATTCAATTTACTTGTTTTCGATTCAATTCAAATGTCATTTTATTTTGGCGAATTTAGAACAATTTTATTCTGTTTTATTAATGATTCTATTCTGTAATTTTACAAAACATTTATAGGATCCTTAAAATACTTCCCCTTCTTTCTTAGATAATAATTTTAACTAAAGAGACATCAGCATGAAATCAATGCAACTCCATGGTCAACGTTGTTGGGGCGAATTTGAAGTTAGAGGAGAAAATGAGATGGAGTTTTTTGCCCTACCCTACCTTTTTGAACTGAAGTACAAATGCGTGATCTTTCCAGTGTTATTGAGTAACGCATTAAGTTGTAGATTTGCATCGCAGAGCTAGTGCAAGATGAGCATTTGTGGTTAAAAGTATATCAATTTGTATTTTTATTTTTTATTTTGAAAATGACCAATCGTTTAGCTAGACAAGACCCTTATTCCTTGGCTGGGCACTTTGAAGGTGCAATGAAACTGCAATTTGGACCTTCAACCCACTGATGCCCATTGAAATCCACTATATGGAGAAAAATCCTGGAATGTTTTCGTCAAAAAAAAATTCGGCTTTGTCTCAGATTTCTATGGTTTCTGCCTAGGTTTCTCTTCTACGGTTTCTATGGCTTCTGCCTCTTCGACTTTTTCCAACTTTGACTTCTTTGAATTTTTTTTCGGCTTCTGCCTCTTCGACATTTTCACCATTTCCTTCGACTTCTACTTGTTCTATGGCTTCTGCCTCTTTGACTTCTTTGAATTTTTTTTTTGCCTTCTGCCTCTTCGACTTTGTCTCAGATTTCTAATTCTTTGACTTTTTCTGTGGTTTCTGCCTAGGTTTCTCTTCTATGGTTTCTATGGCTTCTACCTCTTCGACTTTTTCCAACTTTGACTTCTTTGAATTTTTATTTTCGGCTTCTTCTTCGACTTTGTCTCAGATTTCTACTTCTTTGACTTTTTCTATGGTTTCTGCCTAGGTTTCTCTTCGATGGTTTCTATGGCTTCTGCCTCTTCGACTTTTTCCAACTTTGACTTCTTTGAAAAAAAATTTCGGCTTCTTCTTCGACTTTGTCTCAGATTTCTACTTCTTTAACTTTTTCTATCATTTTTGACTTAAGAAAGAAATAAATGAACGTTTGGATGACATGGGGGTGAGTAAATTATCAGGAAAGTTTTAGTCTGGAAGTGAACTAACCCTTTAAATTTATTGACGATGTGGAATAATTTTTTCCCTACATTTTCCTACAAAAAAATTATCATCCAACCAACCAAGTGCATCATAATCATAGTATCAATTAGGAGTACTATTTAAATACCATGGTAATGGCACCATGGCTCACTGTGTAATGGCACACTACATCTTCAACAACCAGGTGCTATTTCCAAGGAATTTTTCAAATGGTTGAAGTAAGTTCGATGACCTTGCAGTCTCAGCGTGGGGTCTGGAGCATGGGGTGGTGTGAGGGAAGGATGTGGCACAGAAGAATGTGGGAGTTCTGCTGAGTGGTGTCCTGTGCTCTACGCTGACAGAGCATTAAGCTTTACAGCTAGTTTACAGCCTATCCTGCTGCGCTCAACACGCACACACACAATAGTCAATTCTCACACACAATACTCAAAGTACAAATGTTCTTCCAAGAGACATCACTTCTCCACAATGGTGCCATTGTCAAATCTTGACAATGAGAGTACATATAATATACACCAGGAGCTATAACAGGACTCTGCCTGCACAGAACAATAATATGACTAGGGTTCTTTTTTTTTTTTTGTTTCAACTGAACTTGATCGTACAGTAAAGAATCTGAGTCGACTCCAGCAACAACACAAGTGTTGAATGGTACAGATTAAGCTTTTCTGAATGAACATTGTATCCCAGCACAAACAAAAGAGCATGAGCTCCTTGTGGCTTAGCATCAGGAATGCATCTAAATTCCTGCCCCTCCAGGCAACAAAATAAAGACTAAAGACAGGATTTCAACCCAAAAGAAAAATCTGCAATCACATTTCATACATCGAGAGGCCTACATCCAGACTCCTAAAGAGTGTTACTGAGCATATTTCTGGGAAATGGACAACCCTTGTATATTTAAAATATCAAGAGATCCATGTATGAGCCATTCTAAGGAATTGGTGCAAAACACTGTCCCAAAACACATTTAAAATGTATTTAAGATCAAATCTTACATGTTTACTTATTCAAAGCACTAAATTATCATTGTAGTCTTTAACAAATCTCAAAATGAATATCAATCTTTTGTACCGCACATTATATTGTTGCGATGTCTGATTAAACAGAACATAGTGTGATTTTTTTTAATTCTCTGAAGAACTACACTACCCATAATTCCTGTTGAGAGATCCACCAATCAGAGAAGTTGCTATTACTGTGTAAACAGGAAATCAAAGCAAAATAACTCAGCAGTGACTTCAATACATTAAATGTTAAAGGGTTAGTTCACCCAAAAATTAATATTCTGTCATTAATTACTCACCGTCATGTCATTCAAAACCTATAAAATCTTAGTTCATCTTCGGAACACAAATTAAGGTACTTTTGATGAAACCTGAGAGCTTAATTGAGTAAGTAATGACAGAATTTTCATTTTTGGGTGAACATTTTTGGGTGTCTTTAATAATCGCAATCCAGCCTCCCTACAACCTCAAACTATTTGTATATCCACATATGTTTGAATAAAGTGCAATAAACTATATTCTACTGTTGTAAATTGAAATATTTGGAATCAAATGCTCGGTTCAGGGCTTTAAGAATTTTTAAATGCGTACAAAAAAAATGTCAAAATACTTCCAAATTTAAAGCTGCTTATAAAATGTGGCAATAACTGTTGTACAATGTTCTCTTCAGACCACAAATGGTTGTTGTCTCCATATCTAAGGACAGCTCACACAAAGCGGTGTTTCTTTAAACAAACACCATTATTTTCACAGCAGCCTTTGGCGGTTTGGTGCAGTCTAAACAATAGATGCGTGTGCATGTGTGTATTTGCATTGAGCAAGCGCTCAGAAAGGATAAGAGCAAAGGTCTTGAAATACTTCAAAACATGCAGAGTGAGGTTAAACACTCTTTCCTGATACGTCTTACTCTGAACATGAACAGACACGTACTATACAGTTAAAAGTCGAGCTCTTCTGACACAAATACTAATGAAAGCTAGTCTAAATTTTACTGGTTGCCACCACTCCTCAAGTGAAGTAATTATCGTCAAAAAGACTGTCATTAAAAGACTTCTCCTTTGATGGCTTTCAGCATGTGGGCGAAGGGTTGTCGGCACCAAATTTGCTCTGAACGGGTCGAGGCATGACAGTCGACTGATGAATCCTGTTGTCGACAAATGGTTTACCAGCGCTCGTTAAATGGCTGCCCTTTTAGGGTCTCTGTGTGTTGAAAGAATGCATAAAATGAAAAACAAACAGACGGCGTGTGAAAGGCTACACTCTTTGCATGCGGTGTAAAACAGGATTATTAGAGTTTATTGAAACAGAGGGTTTAAAATAAATGCGATGAAGTCCTTTGGCAAATAAACGGCATGACAGGAATGAGGGGAATTTTAATTTGTTCCATTTTTCTGTATAAATACTCGGTTTAAATAATGCTGCTTCCGGCAGCCCTCTTTCACCTAACGTATGGATGAATAAGGTAAAAGCTAATGGCTCAGAAATGGCTCAAAAGTTTACATACACCTTGCAGAATCTGCAAAATGTTAATTAGTTGACCAAAATAAAAGTGATCATACAAAATGCATGTTATTTTTTAATTTAGTACTGACCTGAATAAGATATTTTACATGACCCCATATGTTTACATACACTTGATTCTTAATTCTGTTGTTACCTGAATGATCAACAGATGTGTTTTTCTTTTTTTGTTTATTGATAGTTGTTCATGAGTCCCTTGTTTGTTCACAGTTAAACTGATGCTGTTCTTCAGAAAAATCCATCAGGTCCCACAAATTCCTCGGGTTTTCAGCATTTTTGTGTATTTGAACCCTTTTCAACGACTGTTTGGTTTTGGTTTTTGGTTTTTCTTTTCACCTTGAGGACTACTGAGGGGACTCATTTCTAACTATTATAGAAGGTTCAAATGCTCACTGATGCTTCAGAAGGAAAAATGATGCATTAAGAGCCGGGGGTGTAAACTTTTGAACCGAATGAAGATGAGTACTTTTTTCTCATTTTGTCTAAATATCTTATTTTTTTTCATTTAGCACTGCCATTCAGAAGCTACAGAAGATACTTACATGTTTCCCGGGACACAAAATAAGTAAAATTTACCCTGATCTTCAAATTCAGAAAGTTTTTACACCCCCGGCTCTTAACTCCTTCTGAAGCGTCAGCATTTGAACCTTCTGTAATAAAAAAATTTACATTTTATAATATATTAAAACAGAAAACAGTTCTTTAAAACTGTATTAATATTTCAAAATACCACTGTTACCACAGTCTTTTTGATAAAATAAATGCAGCCTTAAGCACTAGAGACTTCTTTAAAAACGAGCACCAGACCACATTTCTTCCAGGTAAGGATAAGTGAAAATACCTATTCCAAAAAGTTACTGAAATTCACGCAAGCATACAGATAGTCTTTCACCAAACATGTTACAATGACCTTGCTTTGTGTCAATTATTTTAAGGATTTAGTAAGACCACAGAAGGTTTTCATCCTTCACTTACAAGACGTCAAAGGCAAAGTGAACTTGCCCAGGTTCCTTAAATCCAATCTAAATTTATCCCAGATGCTGTATCATGCAAGTCCAACTGGCTTCGGGCTGTCAAAGATATTTCAGTACATTTGGATAATCAAGCAAAGCTTCAACATTCCTGTGCTGTTCCTGGCACTGCCAGTTTGCCTCAGGAATCTTAGAGAAATGTAGCGAGACAATCCACTGAAAAACAGAGCGAGCAAAGAAAATCGATAAATAAATTTCTAATTAACCTGCAAACCACCTTCAATTCAACCTCTTACTTCTGTAGCTGAGGTAAAGTTTGCCCTAAATTGTATTCACTCGTTTACATCTATCTTCTTCCCTTTTGTGGATTAATATAAATCTCAGGAAACAGTCAGCTTACAAAACAGGCCTTTCTGAACACTTGTCATGAAATAATGTTCTCATCAACAAACACAATATGTCAGTCACTTGATGTTTGCCTAGAGGTTTGGATGAAATCCAGAACATGATAACAAAATGTCTACTTTCACAAAGACCAGTACAATATAAGAAATAACTGTTGAACAGATTTCACAAATCTTAGAAAAGACCTCAATTCACATTCTGTTCATTTCTCGCATTCTATTTAGGACAGCTAAATAGTATGTTCGAAATGAACACTGAAAACAACAAGCCAACAGATTTTTTTTGTAAACTTTGAACTTTTGAGCTAATATAGCCCACAACCTCTTACAATGTAAAAGAGAAGATTCAATTGTTCAGTTCTGAGGAAATCAAGCTGAAGCAGTTTTTAAATATGTGAACTTAATGCTAACACAAACAGTAAGTTCCTGTGATAACAAGAGCGTAATGTCCCAGTACAGGTGCTATCTTACTATATACACAAAAGTATGTACTTTTTCAACAAGAGTGGGAGTATATTTCTGCCACATAGGACAAGTATGTGAATTAAGATGCAGACCATGTTTACAACTGGTCTTTGATTGTGTATTTTTAATAAATTATCTGCTATTTATGGAAAACTGTATACAGCTGATATCAAAAGTTTACATACACCTTGCAGAATCTGCAAAATGTTAATTATTTAACCAAAATAAGAGGGACCATACAAAATGCATTTTATTTTATTGTTTAGTACTGGCCTACTATTTCACATAAATGACGTTCACATATAGTCCACAAGAGAAAATAATAGTTGAATTAATAAAAATTACCCCTTTCAAAAGTTTACATACACTTGATTCTTAAAACTGTGTTGTTACCTGAATCATCCACAGCTGTTTTTTTGTTTAGTGATAGTTGTTCATGAGTCCATTTTTGGTTTTTCAGCATCTTTTGTCTGTTTGAACCTTTTCCAACAGTGACTTTATGATTCTAGACTGAGGACAACTGTGGGACTCTGCAACTGTTACAGGATGTTCAAATGCTCCAGAAGGAAATATGTTGCATTAAGAGCTGGGGGGTGAAAACTTTAGGAATTTGAAGAACAGGGTAAATTCAACTGATTTTGTCTTCTGGGAAACATGTAAGTTTCTTCTGTAGCTTCTGAAGGGCAGTACTTAATGAAAAAAACAAAAAACAAAACAATATTTAGGCAAAATAAGAAAAATGTACACATCTTCATTCTGTTCAAAAGTTTTCACTCCCCGGCTCTTAATGCATCGTGTTTCCTTCTGGAGCATCAGTGAGCGTTTTTAACCTTCTGTAATAGTTGCATATTAGTCCCTCAGTTGTCCTTAGTTTGAAAATATGGATCTCAAAAGCATACAGCCATTGTTAGAAAGGTTCAAATACACAAAAAATGCTAAAAAACCAAAGAACTTGTGGGACCTAAAAGATTTTTCTGAAGAACAGCAGGCAGTTCAGGACAAACTAGGGACTAATGAACAATTATCAATAAACAAAAATGTGGATTATTCAGTTAACACCACAGTATTAAGAATCAAGCATATGTAAACTTTTGAATGAAGTCATTTTTACAAATTCAACTATTATTTGATCTATATCTAAACGTCTTTTATGTGAAATATCTTATTCAGGTCAGTACTAAATAAAAAAATAACATGCATTTTGTATGACCCCTCTTATTTTAGTAAAAGAGATTCACACCCAACTGGCACACACTTGGAACACATTTTTGGTCATACTTGATAAAGGTCATTCAATTGTTTTGTCTATGGCACTTGTACCAGAACAGCAGGTTGAGACAAAAACACCAGTGTGCCTAGAATAACAATGGAAGCAACTAATGATGCAATATGAGGAGAGTAAACTTCACACAAGCTGTGGAAACATTTTACCTAGAGAATAAATGAACACAGGTAGAGTTTTGCCAAGAATGTCCGTTCTGATTTCAGTCCTTAACATCGACATCTGGTCTTCTTCATCAGCAGAATAATGGATTATTATGAAAGGAAGTGTACTACACCTCTGATAAAAAAAGGCTTGAGCTGCTAATGAACCCTTCTTACAAAGCAGCTACTTGAACAAACATAGTTCCTGAGAAAGTTATGCCAGCTTTATACCCATGAGGAAGGAACATACACTAAGCTCTGGTAGCTGCAGGGATATTGGGTGCTATACTGAATTTTCCCATGAGAACTAAACAATCAATTAATAAATCAATCTATCTATCTATCTAACTATCGATCAAGTTCAAGTAGCAGGAGGTGAAGTTATACATTTGTAAAAACATAAATGAATAATGAACAAGAGAGATAACTGACAAACTGCCCTCATAAAATTCAGCAAACTCAAAAACACGACAAAAAAAAAAAAAAAACATGGAAAGTTAATTTAACACACTTTGGCTATAGTCAGTCATGAGGTAAAGAAACCTTGATGAAAACAAAGACACAATTAAGCCTAAATCTCGAAAAACAGGTGCAAAGGTTATTTTATAGCAGGATTTGCCATCATATGATCCAGTCGGAACAACAGGTGACTTTAAGAGCATCGACGAGGGGGGTAAAAAGTACATTATTAACTGCTCTTACCAATTCCTGAAGTGTGACGGGTTTTGCAAGACTCACAGAAACGGTTCTTGGTGAGTAAAAGTCCATAGAAGTGAAAAAGCACACTCATTCTTTAAACCGTCCTCTGAGAAACTGTTCTACCAAATCCAAGGCTTCCATGAAGTGACCTAACTTTATATTTTAGCTCCTTAAAGATGTCAGCAATGGCAGGAATTTACATCTGAAAGTCACATGCACCTCAAAACTACAGTGCATGTAGGGGTGGCCACCAGTTTTAGAGACAGTCACGTTTTGCCTTATTTAAGATTCTCTATAACTAAATTTTGAACTAAAATTTCTCAAAGAGAAAGACAGCTAATGAAGAACATTAGGCATCCTATGCTGAAAGTAAGAGCGATGAGGATTCTTTCCAAATTTATCTGCAAGGTCCTTCAAAGTTGATAAGTAACCAGAAAAGCACACACAAAGTTTCGGTCACTGTTCAAATTGAGTTGCTGAAAAACTGCACTGCAAGAGACCAAAGTGCCATTCAACAGCCATAACCTTAAACCTATGAAAAATTAAAACTACAAAATACTCATATTAATACATGTTGATGGCTACATTCTTAAATTTGTCAATTGTGGTTTCAGGAAATTAATGCAGAAATCTGTAAAAAAAAAAAAAAAAAAAATACACTACCAGTCAAAAGTTTTTGAACAGTGCTGTTTTTTTTAAAGAATTCTCTTTTGCTCACCAAGCCTGCATTTATTTGATCCGAAATACAGCAAAAGTAGTAATATTGTGAAATATTTTTACTATTTAAAATAACTGCTTTCTAGTTGAATACGTTTGAAAATTTAATTTATTATCCAGTCTTCATTGTCACACGATCCTTCATTCTAATACTCTAATTTGCTTTTCAAGAAACATTTATTAATATTATTATCAACATTTAAAACAGTGGAGGGCATTCTTTCAGAATTCTTGAATAGAAAGATCAAAAGATCAGCATTTATCTGAAATAAAAAGCTTTTGTAACATTATACACTATACCATTCAATAGCTTGGAGTCAGTATCAGTCAGAAATTAGTACTTTTATTTAGCAAGGATGTTTTAAATTTATCAAAAGTGATGATAAAGAAATTTATAATATTACAAAAGATTTCTATTTTAGATGGATGTTGTTCCTACTGAACTTTCTAACTATCAAAAAAAAATCTACTCAGCTGTTTTCAATATAATAATAATAATAATAATAATAATAAATGTTTTTTTTTTAGCAACAAATCCTAATATTAAAATGGTTTTTGAAGGATCATGTGACACCAAAAACTGGAAATACAATTTAAAATATATTTAAATGAAAACAAAATATTTCAAAATGTTACAGTTTTTGCTGTACTTTGGATCAAATAAAAAAAAAATCTGACAGGTAGACAATCTATATGCAATCTATTTGTGGTCAGTAACGTTTTTATTTTTGAAAGAAATTAATAATTTTATTTAGCAATTAGATTAATCAAAAGTGACAATAAAGACTTTAACATTGTTACACATATTTCCATTTCAAAGAAATGCTTGTCTTTTGAACTTTCTATGCATCAATGACTCCTAAAAAATAAGGAAAATATTAAGCAGCACAACTGTTTTCAAACCTAATATTAATAAGAAATGTTTCTCAAGCATCAAATCAGCATATAAAAATTGTACTGGACTCTAAATATTTGAACAGTAGTATATACACAACTGTAAGGGTAAAGGGTCTATAAAATTAAAATAGACTTTAATTATAGATCGTAACTATAGAATTATTCAATTCAGGTGGTAAACGTGTATTTTGTAAATATATATTTGCAACAAAACATTTTATGTAAATCAAATTAAAGTAATTTATAATTTCTGGTATTTATAATTATAATATGCAGTTTTGTGCATGTAGTCATAAGCATAACACATAGCTTACATTCTTATGTCAGTGTACAAGGTGGAAAAGGCTGGGGAAAGTAGTCATTCTGTCCTGTTCTGCCCTTAAAATATTAAAACTATATTAGTCACACTCACACATACTTTCTATGACTTTTTAAAGGTGATGATGATAGGTGATACTGGATCAGCTGTAATATTTGGACTAAAAAGTCTAGATTAGAACACATTGAGAGACATTAGTTTGAAATATTAGCAAATCAGATGATCTAACTCTATTAGCATAGGTTGAGCCATAGTATAAAGTTATGCTTAAAAAACAAACAACTGTACTCTCTTTACTATAAACAGCTTTTTCTAAAGGTCGTTCTGTGAAGTATGTCTCATGACATAAGCTATAGTGCTGTCAACAAACAAAAAAACAGCTGATGACCAGAGTAAGATAACCTAAATTTTCTTGTGCACTGTGAGATAAGATCAAGAAAAAACTACTTTTTCTGTACTAAGTATTTTAAATTAAGAGCGAAAATTCAGGCAATGACTAGTGCTTATCTGACTTGCTGTCTGTTCCAGCTTCTATTACAGTTCCAGGTCAAGAAAGACATTACTCTGCTTGCATTGCACATTTTTGAGACCTGTACTTTCTCCACAAACAGCTTTATTTGAACGCTGCTTCCTTGTAGGAACAGAATGATTCCAGTAAAGTAAAACTTTCAGAAGAAAAACATTCTTGCGTTGGCCGGGAATCGAACCCGGGTCAACTGCTTGGAAGGCAGCTATGCTAACCACTATACCACCAACGCTTACAAAAACTACAGAATCATGCTGCTCACACATAGTAGACGAGATCCTACATCTCCAATACTTCAAAACAAATATGGAAAAGTCTATTAAAACAGTAGGAGAGGAACACGAGTAAAGCAATTTAAGTTTTAGTACTAACAACAACTCTAAGTAAATAAATAACCAACCAATGTTTTGTTATCGTTAATGCACTTTCATTAAACTAAAGATTATTTACACAAAACGTTTACTAAATATCATTGTTTATATTTTTTATTTAATAAATAAGACATTTCAAATTGTATTTATTTCGATAACAATCTGATGTTTTTTCGGAGGTCTCTCTCTAACAATACTGCCCAGGTTAGATAAACAGTCCTAAGGTCACCCTGTCCAAAATGTAACGTTAGTCGACATGATAACTTACCTTGGTTATAAGAAGAGGTTCTCTGTGCTCCAGTCCACCTCTCAGGGTAAAACCCCAAGGTGCTCCCCCAGCAAGAGTCACATCCACTACTTTCCATCCCTCACCATTAACGTTACCATGATGTTCATCCAAATTCCCAGATCTGTCCGAACCGTAAAAGATCCTGTGATCTCCTACAGGAAAGCCAGAGTCCATAGGATATTGGTTGATCGTGTCCATTTCATACACAACCAGTCTCCCAAACAACAGAATGGCAGTCTTTGTATTTAAAAATTATTCCAAAAGTCAAAATCCTACATAGTCTTTGACATTAAATGCAGTTGTTGATGCTACTTCTCATTAACATCTCTTGGATACTTTGTTGCCTTGTTTCGTCCTCGGGAAGAGGCGCTATCCATCATATAAGACCACTTGTTTAATAATAAAGTGGAGTGTTTATAAATTTACAAACGTATATATTTTTGTTTAAATTCTTGAAACAAACCGCGATGAACCAAAACGTCTAACGTTAGTCTTGTCTGTTTATAGTTTATCTAAGCCCTTTCATTATGTTAGCATTAGCCAAAGGATTCAGTTTAAGTTTCTCTCGCCATTAACTAATGCCTCAAATATTAATAACAGCGCTTACTCACTCACTGACTGACTGTCGATAACGCAACCGACCGGATTCAAATCGTAAATCCGAATTACAGATTAGTCATAAAGGTTTCGCTGTGTTCATACTGAAGGTTAAATTCGTCCAAGTCTTGTGGTAAGTGTGTGTGCCGGTAGAGCTAGTCAGCTAACCGCGAATCTTACTCAATCAACAAGTGGATCAACAACACCGCACTTTACATCTCCTCCCTCAGCCACATTTGAAGTTTTTTTAACTGTCGTACGAACCGAAACAAATACATCCCCCTTTTAGTTTTTATCCCAACACAAGTACTCGGAGAGGAGGTACAAAGGCTGAAATGCTGGATGGCAGAAGGCTGATCTGTTGTATGGATTACGCTTACAGGAGGGGGAGAGTCTGAATCTACCTGTGCGCTCCTCATCAAAAATGAACAGAGAGCAGCAGCGACCTCTACTGTTTACTGTGTGTGGCCGCTCAGAAGTCAGTGTTTTATTGAAATAGTGAAGAATGCTTTGTATACTGGCTTTAGCTCAAACAATGCTGAAAGTGCATATTTTAATTTTAAGGAATTATCCACCTTTTTCTTCCCGTAAGAGTTGGGGCCGACCATTTGTAGGCCTACATTTTATGGGTCAGGCTTCCTGTCTCATCAGCGTACAAAACAGCTTGTTTTACTGCTTGATATTGCAAATTAGTATGTCTTACTATATTATTTTAATGCATTATCTTAATTATGAGCACACTGGTTTGTAGTACAAACAGTTTTACCGTTTAGTGCATGTTATTCTTATTGTTATTGCCCTATAGCAGCCAATGAACCAGAAGTCTCACCCATAAGCTCACTTCCACGTTAATAAATACAGTGGATTGTTCTCAAAATATGCTAACAAGTGCCATTTGATGAATATGTGCTTAGAAAGTCATTGATTTATCAAAATAGTGAACAAATGGTTTGTATAGTGGCTTATTTAGATTAAAGGAGTAGTTCACTTTCAGAACAAGAATTTACAGATAATGTACTCACCCCCTTGTCATCCAAGATGTTCATCTCTTTCTTTCTCTAGTCGTAAAGAAATTGTGTTTTTTGAGAAAAACATTTCAGGATTTCTCTCCATGTAATGGACTTCTATGGTGCCCCCGAGTTTGAACTTCCAAAATGCAGTTTAAATGCAGCTTCAAAGGGCTCTAAAAGATCCCAGCCGAGGAAGAAGGCTCTCATCTAGTGAAATGATCGGTTATTTTCTAAAAACATTATATAAAAAACTTCTATACTTTTTAATCTCAAATGCTCGTCTTGCCGAGCTAAACAAGACGAACATTCGAAGTTCAAAAATATATAAATCGTAATTTTTCTTTAGAAAATAACCCATCGTTTTGCTAGATAATACCCTTTTTCTTCTTCGGCTGTGATCGTTTAGAGCCCTTTGAAGCTGCATTTTGGAAGTTCAAAATCGGGGGTACCATAGAAGTCCATTATATGGGGAGAAATCCTGAAATGTTTTCCTTAAAAAAACATAATTTCCTTACGACTGAAGAAAGAAAGACATGAACATCTTGGATGACAAGGGGGTGAGTACATTATCTGTAAATTTTTGTTCTGAAAGTGAACCACTCCTTTAAGGGTTATTCTTAAAATATGGTAATAAAATTGTCCCTTGATTTGTCAGTTATGAAATATTCAGAAACGCTACAGGCATCATTCTGTAAGCTAACATTTATTTTATAAGAAGAAATGGTTTGATTCTGTTGTTTTGCACATTAAAAAACAAAATGTAACATTTTATATAAATAGACTTCACATGGCACTTATTTACACAGTTTAATGTTTGTGTGAAATAGTTAAAAATACATAATTGGTACAGCATAATGGCTTTTTTAAGAGAATTCATGAGAATTTCTCACTTAAATAACATAAAATATAGCAAATCGTATATAATCCTATAATAGTAATATAGCGTATAATTCTCACAAATCGAATTTAGTTGTCTCATAATAAAAATCACAAATTAAAGACATTTAAAGACATATAAAATGACATCTGCTCCCAGAGAGGGCACTCATGAGTAGCTTTCCATTGATTCCTCTGTCCTGTTTATAATAGTTTCACAGTTCTGTGAAAACAAGTTCCCAGTGGACATTAGATTCACTTTGTTTTTCTTTTCTTCTTTGCCAAATGGTTCTTGTACAAGTACTGTCGTGCTTAAGTATCCTACTCCAGCCTAATTCTGAAAGCATGATATGCTTCAGAAGTAGGCTATATTATGATAGGCATGCAGACTGAGCTGCCCATGTTCTTGTAAAAAAAAAAAAAAGGAGAGAGTGAGATCAGTTTTGTGCTTGCTAAGGCACATATACCTACTTTGGATCAATGCAGAGAAAAATAATCAGCTGTGTTGCTTGCAAAGCAATCCTGGAGTAAGACAATCCTCTATTCCTGCCAGAGGGAACACACACATACACTCTCTCTGTGTAGGCCTTCTGTTGTGCGGTGCCTACATTATAAATCTAATATAGCCTCAGTACAAGTCCATTGGCAGCTCTACCTGCCAATGGACAGTTTTTTCAGTTGAATTCATATCTACAGTACAGACCAAACGTTTGGACACACCTTCTCATTCATTTGAATGAGAAGGTGTGTCCAAACTTTTGGTCTGTACTGCAGGTGGCTTTGTTTCTTCAGCAGAACACAAACGAAGATTTTTAACGAAAACCGGTACAGTCTGCCAGCCAAATAATGGAAGTGGATGGGCACCAGACCTTTAAAAGTAAAAAAAAACATGCACAGACAGGTCCAAATTACACCATGCGGCTCGTGACTATACACTGATATCCTTAGACACGAAACAATCGTTTTTTGCAAAAAACTGAACAGTATTTATATCATTTTTTACCTTTGATACACAGCCACCTCTATCTGTCCTGAGCATGAGCTTATCATCCGGCTCGTTACACGTGTACGCGTTCTGGCGTATACGCAAACGCCATAAGGGGAAATCGGTGAAAAGTCCCGGATGAGTTTGCGCAAGCAAACGTAATCTTTTACCTTCGGTTTGAACAATCGGTTTGAACAATCAGGATAAGTAATTACCATTTTGAATAGCCGCTATACCCACAATCTCTGTGCACTGTGTAAACAATGAGTATCTGTCAATTGTATACATGTGACAGATCGCTTCCGGCGTTTGCGTATTCTACGCCAGAGTGCGTACACATGTAACGATACGGATGACAAGCTCGTGCTCAGGACAGATGGACGTGGCTGTGTATCAAAGGTAAAAAATACATATAAATACTGTTCAGTTTTTCGCAAAAAACAATCGTTTCATGTCTTAGGACATCAATGTGTCGTCACGAGCCGCAGGGTGTAATTTGGATTTGTCTGTGCATGTTTTTTTTTTTTACTTTTAAAGGTCTGGTGCCATCCACTTCCATTATTTGGCTGGCAGACTGCACCGGTTTTCGTTAAAAATCTTTGCTTGTGTTCTGCTGAAGAAACAAAGTCACCTACATCTTGGATGCCCTGGGGGTAAGCAGATAAACATCAAATTTTCATTTTTGGGTGAATTATCCCTTTAATATAATCCTATTATAGTTGCCATATGTAGTTAGTTAGCATGAATATTGCACAAGAATATGAATACTGTATATAAAGACGTATTACTGAAAAATGCTTAAGAAATTATCACCTGTTTAAGATTTATCTGTCATCTCTTCTTAGTTCTTGACTATGAAGAGGGGTCCATCATACGGAAGCTACATCAAAACTTTGGATTTTTACGCCCTGGCTGTAAGAAAAGCAAACAAGCAAGACTCTCTACTGTAGTTTCATTGTCAATGACAGCCGAAAAGCAAAAGAGCATTTACACATTCAGCAACAGGTCATTAGAGATCTCTAAACTAGTAGTTTTTCTCATTAGCTCTCCCCATGCTAGCATAAAAAGAAATAGTTCTGCAAATTACCCAAATTGCCATGTGAATCACTAAATGAACAAAAAGGTATTATTACATAAGGATTAGAAACTGTATATCTGTGTTGAAGTAAATAAAATCAGGCTCCATATGCACAATGCATGAAACCTCCTTTGGTAGTGTAACGTATCTGGTCTTCCCTGTCATCATGAACTCTTGCACCACACTTCATGGACTACAATCCCCATAAGCCACTGCACCAATCACTGCACACATCTGTTCCTCGTTTCCCACTGAACTGATTGCTGCATACACCTGTTTATCATTTACCCACATGCATTTAAGCCACTCACACACACAGCCACCTTGCGAAGTCTAATTGTTCCCATGGTCATTATTCTAAGCGTGTTTCTCTGTATTGGATTGCCTGTGTATGACTCTGGACTGTGTACCCCGTTATTGATTCCTGCTGCCTGCCATTTGCGACCACTGCTGGATTATTGAACTGTTTCCCGGATTACCTACGTTGTTCCTGTTTGCTGGCGTTTACTACTACCTGTTGACTATTCTAATAAAGCCTTGCAAATGGATCCGCACGTCTCTGACTCCTCCTTGTGACAGAAGACTTCGCCCAAACCAGGATCCAGCGGCTTTGTTTCACCCCCAGCATCATCATGGACCCAGTCAACCAACTTCTGCTTCTCCGACAAGGAGATCGCCCCATCGAGGAATATGTTCTCCGTTTCTGTGAGTTGTTGAAGAACACACCATTTTTTGATGAAGTTTACTTCAAGGACTTATTTCGGATGGGACTGAATGAACCTGCTAAATCTATGCTGCCTGGAGGGGAATTCAGATGCCCACTAAGGGACGTTATTCAGTATGCGTTGTTGCTATGTGGCTCTCCTTTAACTGTGGGTGTTTTGGAGGAGTCACAGCGCAAGATGGCCGCCCTTCCAGAGCCTCCAGTGACTGCGCCGCCAGAGCACCCTCCAGTGACTGCGCCGCCAGGGCGCCCTCCAGTGACTGCGCCGCCAGAGCGCCCTCCAGTGACTGCGCCGCCAGAGCGCCCTCCAGTGACTGCGCCGCCAGAGCGCCCTCCAGTGACTGCGCCGCCAGAGCGCCCTCCAGTGACCGCTCGCTCAGAGCCTGCTCTTCCAGAGTCTCCGCTGGAGACGCCCAGCCCTCCTGAATCTCCGCTGGGGTCGTCCAGTTCTCCAGAGCCCGCTTCACAAGAGCGTCGTCCAGAGCCCGCTTCACAAGAGCGTCGTCCAGAGCCCGCTTCACAAGAGCTCCGCTCCACTCCGCTGGTTCAGCCCTGCCTTCCAGACACTCCGCTGGTTCAGCCCTGCCTTCCAGAGACTCCGCTGGTTCCGCCCAGCCTTCCAGAGACTCCGCTGGTTCCGCCCAGCCTTCCAGACACTCCGCTGGTTCAGCCCTGCCTTCCAGAGACTCCGCTGGTTCCGCCCAGTCTTCCAGAGACTCCGCTGGTTCTGCCAAGCCTTCCAGAGACTCCGCTGGTTCCGCCCAGCCTTCCAGAGAATCCGCTGGTTCAGCCCTGCCTTCCAGAACCTCCGCTGGTTCAGCCCAGCCTTCCAGAGCCTCCGCTGGTTCCGCCCAGCTTTCCAGAGACTCCGCTGGTTACATCCAGTCGTCCTGAGATTCCTGTCTGCCCGGTTCTGGTCACGGAGCTCATGCATGGACTGTTCCCACCCACCCTCCCTACTGCTCCAGTCCTGCCACCTCTGTCTCCTGACAGTCCCTCTGCTCACCCACATCCCACCTTCGGTGCAGAGGACTGGCCGTGGGACTGCCAGTCTCCATCGGTGTTCAGACTGAAGGATCCCTCACCATCACCTCCAGTCTCAGAGTCCTGGACTCCACCTCGGTCCTCCGACCCTGCGGCTCCACCCCGGCTCTGTGCTCCCTCGTCTCCGTTGTCGGCCGTCGGCCCAACAGCTCCTCCGGGCTCCATCGTCTCTCCGGCTCCGCCCCGGTCAGTCGTCACCCCACCTTCGCCTCTGGACTCTACTCCTCCGGCTGCGCCTCGTCCTGCCGGCTCTGTGGACCTCCTCCCTCCCGTGGGCACAGCCTCGATCCTCTGTCACTCCGGCTCCGCTGCGTACCTCCGGACCTCCATCTCCGCCGGGGTCGCCAGAGCCTTGGGTTCCGCCTTGGCCCTCCGGATCCTCTGTGTCGCCCAGGACCATCGACTCTCCGGTTCCGCCTCGGGCTCCACCGGCTCCACCTCCGTCGGTCGGCCCCATGCAGGAGCCAACCCTTCCTCCATGGCTTCTCCCTCCGTCGGCTCCGCCTCATTTCGTGGTTCCAGTACCCCTACATGGACCTGGCCCTCCATCCCTCCCCCTGTTCCGCCTCCGCTCCACCACCCTCAAGATTGTAAAGGTGGTTAGAGCGTCTGGAAGCCGCTCCTTGTGGAGGGGCTATGTAACGTATCTGGTCTTCCCTGTCATCATGAACTCTTGCACCACACTTCATGGACTACAATCCCCATAAGCCACTGCACCAATCACTGCACACATCTGTTCCTCGTTTCCCACTGAACTGATTGCTGCATACACCTGTTTATCATTTACCCACATGCATTTAAGCCACTCACACACACAGCCACCTTGCGAAGTCTAATTGTTCCCATGGTCATTATTCTAAGCGTGTTTCTCTGTATTGGATTGCCTGTGTATGACTCTGGACTGTGTACCCCGTTATTGATTCCTGCTGCCTGCCATTTGCGACCACTGCTGGATTATTGAACTGTTTCCCGGATTACCTACGTTGTTCCTGTTTGCTGGCGTTTACTACTACCTGTTGACTATTCTAATAAAGCCTTGCAAATGGATCCGCACGTCTCTGACTCCTCCTTGTGACAGGTAGAGTGTCGATTTGGGTTTGATTTTCAGTTAACAAACTGGTAAAATGTGTCTTGTAAGTCATACAACTTGTTTTGGATAAATGTAAGCCAAATGTTTAAATGTATTCTAAAATGTATTGATTTTAGTAAGTTCATTAATGCCCCTTTTCACTTTTATTTTGCTCACAGCATGGTGTCCATAAGAATAAATCTTTCACAGACTTTTTATTTACGCTATAACAAATATCTCAATCACATGCTGTTCACACTAATTACTTTTCACATTAAAGAAGTAGTTCACCCAAAAAATGAACATTTGCTGAACATTTACTCACCCTCAGGCCATCCAAGATGTAGATGAGTTTGTTTTTTCATCTGAACAGTTTTGGAGAAATTTAACATTATGTCTTGCTCACCAATGGATCCTTTGAAGTAAATGGGTGCCATCCAGAGTATGTGAGCGGAGCGGAGTGGGAGCGGAGCGCGGAGTGGAGCGGTGTGATTTTGAATGGAGGGAGGAGCGGATTTTTGAAAAGTCGGAGCGTCGTGGTTTTCACTCGCTCCAAGTGCGCTCCGCCACCGCTCCATCATAAGTACAATTCATGCCAACGGTCCGTAATATAACTGCATAATAAGCAGGAATTCACATGTTAAACATATTTAGCTTGATAGAGATGGATCACTCAAATCAGAAATAATGTGAATGGACATGAGCGGTAAATTATAGTTCACAAGGAATTAGATTGTTCCTTCTAGATACTAAATATATTCAGCTGAAAGCCTCATTTAAACATGTGCAGCACTTATTCACACGCAATCGCTGTGACAATAATGCATTACAACAAATGTAATGGTATCCGATTTCGAATGAGCAGAAATCTGTTAGAAATGCAGCGATCCATAGGTAAAATAACTGACGAAAATGTATTGTTACTTTCATTACAAACTTTGCACTGCATAAAGCAGTAGTTATACTCTTTTAATGCTGACAATGTTATAGCTTGGTATGTGGTAGTAGGAACAAAGTTTGCACACTAGTGTTCCAAACTCTCCTGTTGTTTTATTGAAGTATTTATTTTTTATTTTTTATATGTGTTATGAACAGGACCATTATATTTCAAACATTAGACTATTTCTGAATTTTCTGACGCGGAGCGAAGGCGGAGCGGTGTTTCTGATATCAGTGAGCGAGGAGTGGAGCGTGAGCGGGAAATTGTGAACCCGGAGCGGAGCTGGAGCGGAGCGATTATTAAATGCACTGAGCGCGGAGGGGAAATTGTTGCCGCTCCACTCCGCTCACATACTCTGGTGCCATCAGAATGAGAGGTCAAACAGCTGATAAAAGCATCATAATAATCCAGAAATAATCCTCACAACTCCAGTCCACCAATTAACATCTTGTAAAGTGAAAAGCCACATGTCTGTAATGAAGAAATCCATCATTAAGATATATGCCCCTGGTTTCACAGACATGGCTTAAGCCTAGTCCTAGACTAAAATGTAAACCTGAGCTGTTTTAACTGAAAGAAACTTGCACTGACTGATCTTAAAATATATCAGTTCCTTTGTCTTGTCTCAAGAAGCACACCAGTAATGTTTATTTCTAAGTCACATTCAGTTTACCTTTCTTCACGATCCGCTCGCTGCCTGCCCCATAAATTGGCTGTAAAAAAAACCCGTCTCTGTGGTCAGCCTAGGGTCCGAGATATGCCAAAAAAACAATCGGTGCTATCAACCATTCCACAGAAAAACAAACAGTGTTCCAACCAATCAGCGTCAGGGGGTTGGTGTTGTGGACTTTCGCTCCGCCTCCCTCACATCCCTGCACCAGTACGAAAGTCCACAACACCAAACCCCTGACGGTGATTGGTTGGAACACTGTTTGTTTTTTCTGTGGAATGGTTGGTAGCACCCTCGGCTGACCACAGAGACGCGTTTTTTTTACAGCCGATTTATGGGGCAGGCAGCGAGCGGATCGGGAAGAAAGGTAAGCTGAATGTGACACTTTATGTTTCAGCCTTGAAATCGCTGATACAGCCTTTAATTGAACTATGGCCTATGCTGGTTTAGGCTAAGCCCTGTTTATGAAACCAGGCCTTTAACTTCAAACGGCTGATTCTGGCTAAAATACACTCTTAAAAAATAAAGATGCTATAGAAGAACCATTTTTGGTTCCCCAAAGAACCTTTGAGTGAACAGTTTCTAAAAGAACCATTTTGAAGAACATTTTAAAAATCAAAAAAAAAAAAACTTTTTTGACTATAAAGAACCTTTTCTGCATTTGAAAGGTTCAATGGATGTTTAAGGTTCTTCATGGAACCATAGATGCCAATAAAGAACCTTTATTTTTAAGAGTGTAGTTTTCTATCTATACTGGCTGCAGTGAAGAAGTCTGAATCTGACGAAAAATATGCACAAATCAAGCACCATTTACAGGCAAAAACAGTCCAAAACTTTTTTTTAAATATGTTGGTGGAATTTAATGTGAGAAGACAACAGGGAGCAGACTTTTTAACTGTAGGAAGCATTATTATTATGCATTTGTTCTTCTTGCCATAAGCGATATTTAAAAGTTACAACATTTTAATGATAGATTTCTTTCTATCTCACAGATTTTTCACAAGACATTAACTTATTGACTATGTGGATTATTTTGATGTTTGAAGCCTGTTTGAAGAACTCTCATTCTGATGGCACCCATTCACTGCAGAGGAGCATCGGTGAGCAAGTTATGTAATGCTAAATTGTCTCCAAATCTGTTCTGATGAAGATACAAACTCATCTACATCTTGGATGGCCTGAGGGTGAACTATTCCTTTAATAGTCAAATATGTAAAGGTGTTTTTCTGATCTAATCTGAGTATACGGAACACACACACACACACACACACACACACACACACACACACAGATTTGCTGTAATGTCTAGAGTAGAAGCTCTAGAAATGAAGTGTTAAGACACTGGCAGTGCTGCTGAGAGGTGTGAGCATGCTGTCCTTGGTGTACAGCCACACTTACTTTTAAACATTTAGATTTTTTCAATCATAATATAGGAACAGTGTATTCAGTGATTCATAAAGCACTTCAGTTTTGATTCATTTTAAAGCCACTTACTGCAGTAATTCAATTTTTTTTTTATGTTTAATTCTAACACCCATAATTAGGAGAAATCCAAATTAGGTGTAGAGAGAATGTACAGTTAAATGTATTACATGCTTATAAAATCCCAACAGTAATGAGACCAATGCACTGTATCTTTAGCATTCTGTACATTTAAAATTAATAACAACGTGCATTGCCTGTGAAATCTAAAATACAAGCTGGTCTAAAGTCAAGGACAAGATACAGAATGAGCATGAACATTTTTTAAGAGTTTTTAGATTCATTCCTTCTGCACTGCACTTCTCAGAGATCAGGCTGTTGCTAAGCAACTGTAAAATAAAGCAGAATCCTCTTAAGTCAGATAACCTCCTAACAATTGCTGTACAGTACATACTCTACACATCAGTGTTCATGTGTATTTCTCTCAGCTGATGCTTACTGTAATATGGAAAAAAGTGAATGTAACTGAATTCTACTTATTCAAGGAACGCCATTCAGACTCTCAAATATAAGACAACCATATTTGCCCTGTGGATAAAATCTAACAATGGCTTGAAATATAATATTTGGTTGTGAGGAAAGTGGCTTTGTGCTCATTCTATACTGTGGTGTGCAAGGCTTATCTGAATGAATGCTGGCTTGTGGCATCAGTTGTGGCAACATATGCTGTTTATGACATGGAAACTCATTAAAAAACTACTAAGGCTTTTAATGACTCATTGCATAATATCGCATAAAAATGTCATTTTAATAAACTAGCCTAAATGAGATATTTGTGGATCCCCACTGTCACTTTAGGTAATGCAAAACAGCTTCCCATAGCATAGTCTAATCTATAATATATTGCAGACTATTCACTGTATTGTCTTTTATTTGTGATGGGAAAAAAATACAACATTACTGTTGCTCACTGAAAAGGAAAGTGAATTTAGCTCACTGGTGTATTTTGTGCATGATCTATAGTTGCCATGGTAATGATGGCTGAGTACAGTATAATGAATATCACAGAGCATTAAAGTCTAGTGTTCTCACAGCTCAACATTTCTTATTTTCACACACAAATAGGACAAGCGATATAATGACAAATCCTTGCATTTGAAGATGTTGGATTCCAAACCAGGGAACAACAGATGATTGGCAAGTTTCTCTCATATTTACACTGCATTAGGCAAACGTTTATCCAAAGCATTTGATATGTACTCAAGCATGTTTATGCCTTCCCTGGGAATCAAACTTCCTTTGGGGTCTTAAAGGGCACCCCGGGTATTAAGACTTGTATGACTTAATATAACGTGAATGATGTCTCTGAAATATGTAGAAGAAAACCCCCAAAAGATCTACATTATTTAAAAAATCCCACCATTTTATACATATTTTGGACTATGGGGGGGGGGGGGGTCTAACTCCTTTTGGCCCCCCAAAAGGAGTCTAAACGCCAATAATATTGAGTGAAATGCATGCTGAGAAACTCTTTTAGAGCCTGCAGCGTCATGACAAGCATTGGCCAGTTTCAGATGGCATCTAACATTTCTTGTCTCTGCCATTTGTAAGCTCTTTCAGTAGCTGTGGTCTACTAAAAGCCTCAAAGGCATCAGGGCTAAAGTGGAGAGAACAAAGACGCAGGTCTTTAGGAAATTTTATTAATCCACATGCATCTTCCCATTCTTTTCTCCTCTTCTTATTGCTAGGAAAGCAGTGAAGACTTACATCGCTTCTCTTGTTGCCCTTTGACTGAAAATTGCAAAATTGAAAGCTGCACAATGTGGCATCAAATCAGTATTTTATTTTTATTTTATTAGAAATACAAATTTGTAAAGAAAAATGTTGGAGGATTTTGATATAAGCCAAGAAGAGACTGGTTTTCCTTTGCTAAAGTAAGGAAACTTTGCTTCCTTTGCTACTGTAATCAAACATTGCTTTTTTCATGAGACTCACAGGCGCATATGCAACGGCACCTTCCTTGTAACAACTGTTAGTGCAAGCTAGAGAAAAGTGATTATTACGTTTTAAATATGGATATTTTTCTTACACACATTGATTTGCTACAGGAGACCTTTATTTACCACTCGGAGGCACTTTTTATTATGGATGGATGCACTTTATTGGACTTGTTTTGGACTGTGGACAAAAAACACCTGCCCATTGCCATAATAGAGCTTGGATGTGCCACTGCCAGGATAACTTTTAAAACTCTGATTGGATTTGTCTGAAAGAAGAAAGTCATATACACCTAGGATGCCTTGAGGGTGAGTAAATAATGGGCTAATTTAAATTTTTGGGTGAGCTTACCCTTTAATACCTGGGGCTCCCTTTAAGCAGTCTTTGGAAATCATAGCATTTGTTACCTCTCACTTTATGATCGCTCGCAGCGGGTTTTGCTCACTAATGCTAAATTAGAAACCCGGAATGGATTCAGAGCTAGAGCACAGAACACTGAGCATAGAAAGGAAATAATCAACCTAATGTTTCAACGCATAAGTAAGCTATGCTAAACTAAGCTATGGCGAGACTTCCGGTTCATTAGCTGCTATAGGGAAATAAGGAGAACAACAAAGTGTAGTAAACCGTAAAAATGTTTGCACTACAAACATTAAAATAAAACATTAAAATAACATGGCAAGACACACCAATTTGCAACGAGAAGGCCATGAGAAGCCAGACCCATAAAATTTACAAATGGCCGTGCCCCCTCATACAGCAAAAATAAGGTGGATAGGTAATAGCCTATACAACGTTTAATGATTCTTTAAGCAGTGTTGGGGAGTAACAAGTTACATGTAACGGCGTTACGTAAATAAATGTAACAGTAATTTGTTACAGTTACTTAGAAAAATGTGTAATTAAATTACAGTTACTTATGAAAATGTTAAAGATTACAAATGGGGTTACATCTAAAAATTTTCTTTAAAATTCTGGGATATGTTGAATAATATAAATCTGTTGCTTTGCCTGCTTTTGATATGCACGATGCCTTCTGCTAAGGCCATTTATTAAAGCAGTGTTTTTCTGATGCTTTTGATTGGTTTGAATTTGCGGTGCACCACGTCTGCCAATTGCGTTAATCCTCTTTGTCAGCGCGTTCATCGTCCCCTTTGTGTATTCGAGACCAATATTAAAAACATTCATAACAAATTAGCTAGCCTGCTAGCTGCCTTTACCAGACACACTTGTATTTATGAACCCTTTCACAAAAAAATATCGCATTTTTTCTCCTTGAATAAGGTTGGTAATGTCAGATCTAACTTGAGATTTTATCACATTAACCCATTTTAATTTTGAGTGTAATTTGTAAAATCAGTGTTTACACTACTGCGTGATTTTCAGCTGAAACGTGATTAATCATTTGAAGGATGAAAATCCGCTGCAGTTTAGTTTATTTTCGAATAATATAGGTCTATTTTTCTCAAGGGCTTGAAACTTTGTTTTCTACGGTGGCCGAGAGAGGCCAACGCGCTGCAAACAAGAAAACACATGCAAACAGAAAAAACGACAACAAATTAAGAAAACATCTTCATCAGTTTGACAACACAGGCGCTGCAAATCCTCGCAACGCAAACACAAATACGGAAACGTGCTGCAAATTCTCACAACACAACCAAACTCAGAAACGCGCTGCGAACACACGAAGGCGCTGCGAACACACAAACGCGCTGCATATAGCACGGTCCACAACGGAAATTTTTCAGGGGGACCTCAAAAAGTGACGAACCCATCTGGGACCTGATTATTTTTTCAGTGGCTGTTGGTCAGAGCAGAGGTGTTATCGGTGAACTATCACCTTTTAGTGATAGTATAGTATCACTTAAAGGTGATAGTGATATAAATAATCAGGTAATATAGTGATATAAATAATCAGGTCCCAGATGAGTTCGTCACTTTTTGAGGTCCCCCTGAAACATTTCCGTTGTGGACCGTGCTATATGCAGCGCGTTTGTTAGTTTGCAGCGCCCTCGTGTGTTCGCAGCGCGTTTCTGAGTTTGGTTGTGTTGTGAGAATTTGCAGCGTGTTTCCGTATTTGTGTTTGCGTTGGGAGGATTTGCAGCGCCTGTGTTGTCAAACTGATGAAGATGTTTTCTTAATTTGTTGTCGTTTTTTTCTGTTTGCATGTGTTTTCTTGTTTGCAGTGCGTTGGCCTTTCTCGGCCACCGTAGTTTTCTCTATAATGATCGATGTTGACCTAACGTGCCACCTAGTGGACAAATCTCTCAATTAGTTTGTCCCATTTTGTCTTGCAAAATCGAGCTATCATCTAGTGAAGCACTCCAGTTGGTCACTGAATCTAAGCAGTGTTTTAGATGAAATGTAACTTTATTTAAAACAATAAAAAAAAAACAAAAAAAAACAATACCATGGATTTTATGACACAGCTACAATGATGGAGTCTGTTTGGATTTGGCAGTATTTATTCTAGAATCTATTCTTTCTTCTGTTAGTGAGAAATAATTATTAGCCCTGTATGGTATAATGATTTCCCTTCACACATAGTGGTAAAAAAAAAAAATATTTATTATAAAATAAGATTTTTTACAATTTTTTTATTATATCAGTAAGAAGAAAAAAACGTGTTTTTACTACATTATTATAATCTAGAATTGTGGTTTCTCTTAAATATAACTAAAAATGATTATCTATTATTTTAAATAGATAATTTAGATATTTAAAGAAATCTTTTTTAAGATTTAAGTTTTTCAAGGCATTGTTACTTGCTAGTGTGTCCTGTCATAGCTATGCAAAATTTTGATTTTGTAACAACAGTAAACAATTTTTTTGTTATAAGGTCTGGTTTTGTGATGGCTGTACTTTAAAATTTAATTAATATAATCTTAATTCAAGTGATGAAAGATTTTGAAATTCTAACAGTAAACTACTGTAAGGTCACACCTGCTTGGTATACATGCTTGAAAATGATTTAGTTGAAAATATCCATTAGAAAACTTAAAAGTAATCAAAAAGTAATCAGATGTAATCAGTTACTTTACTTTTCTAAAGTAATTGAAAAGGTACACTACTTATTACATTTTAAAAAGGGTAATTTGTAATCTGTAATCTATTACATTTCCAAAGTAACCTCCCCAACACTGTCTGTAAGCAATATTCATACAAGAAATAGGATATACAAACTTACCATTTTGCCTAAATCGGTGTTTTCTTATTTAGTGAACTGTTAAAAGTAATGATACACTCGCAATCTTACTTTAATAGCCTGCTTAATAATATTAGCTACTTAATTACAGCTATAGTACCGAATGACTAGGACAATTGTAGCAATAATGTTTCAAATATAACACCTAAAAAACAAATATTTCACATATCTGTGTATTAGTCAACAGAAATTTAGATTCTGTGCTAAAATCCTTGTTATAAAGGTTTGTGAGACCCTCAACAGATGAGCTCGGCAAACTCACGTGGCCTGTAAACACATGCGCAAGCAGGAGGTGCTATGACATGAATAATGTGGCGGAGAGCATAATTTATGATTTGAGACATAATGCAACTTCATAACCAATCCTCGCACTCAGGAGTGAAGCGTAGGTGAACTTGTTTGATTGACGTCGTGGGAGTCCGTCCGCAGACCACCGTATTCAGGCGCGCAGCCATTGCACTGAACCGCACCGACGATGCAGAGAGGATGGAGACGATCTACAAGGAGGCACGATGGTTAATAACCTAAAGAATTCTGTCGTTCTTGACTAAAAACGTCCTCCACTGTTATTTCCACTGGATTTTTTGGAAGCGAGGGAGCCGAAAGCCGTTTTTTGGAAAACGTCTTTTTTCTAACCTTGATAAATCGGTCCCAAAATGAGCAAACTGCTCCATGCGGTATGTACAAATTGAATGCATGTTTTACATGATTCTTTTTCTCCTAAAGAACGCGTTTCATTACACTGTCAGCGCTTGAATGTTCACGCATTTGCACTGAGTCGCAGCTGGCTGAAATGAAAGTACGCCTACTCAAAGTCAGCAGCAGAGCTTTGCGCATGTTGCGGGTATCATGTCTCAAATGTTCACATCCACCTCTGATTGAGTATTGACCTCTCTGTCCCAAAGGAGTTCAGGTGCATAACTGGTTCTTGCTAAGTAGCACAAGTTAACAAAGCTGTTCGAAATTGTTGAGTAAATTTTGAATTTACTCAAAAACGCAGTCCAGGCGTCTTAGTCCAAGTTTAGGTTGGCACTGTTGCTTACAAGTATTACTTGAGGTGATTTACCGCTTTAAATGTAAGTGCTTAGGTTTTATTAACAAAAGAGCCTGTAGTTGATCAACTTGTCAGCAACAAATACAGTAATGTCATTCAGTCTTTTGCCAGAAATGTGTAACAGGGTAAATACAGGGTAAAGTGGAACACTTGAAGATAATTGTCATTTGTCTGTTTTTAAAATATAAACCAAAATGGCTGCAATGTCAAACCATTTTAGTTTATGGTGCGCTGTTTCCTGTGTGTTTATTAAACCCATATCCATTTGTGAATGTGTAAGAGACCTAAAAGATTTTCAGTGTTTCTTAAGACAAAATATGTGACCCTTGAACACAAAACCAGTCTTAAGTAGCATTGGTATATTTGTAGCAATAGCCAAAAATACATTATATGGGTCAAAATGATCGATTTTTCTTTTATGCCAATAATCATTAGGATATTAAGTAAAGATCATGCTCCATAAAGATATTTTGTACATTTCCTACCGTAAATATATATAAACTTAATTTTTGATTAGTAATATGCATTTCATTTGCACAATTTCAAAGGCAATTTTCTTAGTATTTTGATTTTTTACACCCTCAGATTATCTCGGGCAAATGTTGTCCTATCTGAACAAACCCTACATTAATGGAAAGCTTACATATATAAATCTCAAATTCAAAAAAATTATCCTTATGACTGGTTTTGTGGTCCAGGGTCACATGAGTCTATAAGAAACTAAATTACATTTTATACACTTTATGCAGGTTTAGAGTTTTAAAGATTAGTTTTGTCACAACAGCCTCCATATTTTATTAAGAGATATTGTTGGAAACTCCACGGGACCCTGATTGATTTGTGTTGTTAAATGTTGAAGTGAGAACATTTAGCCCACATTATATGCTAAATACATAAAAGCAAAGTGGTTTAAGCCTGCAGTTTATTAAATATGTTTCCAAAGTTCTCCAAAAAGGGCAAACTCTAAGAGTGGGCGAATGATATACAGTTAACAGTAACCACGACTTTGAGTTTTAGTGCAAACGTTTACTTTAAATCGATTTCCTGTAGATACATTGCCAAAAATGACTGTGTTTTATTATATTTTAATATAATAAAATACATTAACATAACAGTACCCAATACTATTTGCTCTTCTAAAAATGTCAGATGCAGGTTTGTTTCTAATTTTGGCTGCATGTTTAAGTCAGACAAATAAGCATTTAGATTGAATTTACATTATTTACATTATGAGTTAGAATATTCTATTATTCTATTAAGACTATAGAATAATACAAAACTATTTGGACATAGAAAAAAAGAATGTAGCTTGGAGATCAGAGTGGACATTTAGTAGCACTTACCTTGTTTTTTAACTCTTATTTCACCAAAATGTATGAATTATATGGCAATATAACATCCTCAATGTCAATGTCTAGTTTGAAATGATAAAAAGGTAGTTTGAAAGACTTGAAGTCAATGCCTTCGAGAGGCTCATCACTCCCTCACAAGGTCACCAAATCCTTGGAATGTTTTCCTCTAGAAATCCATCTAAAACCATCTTGACTGGGCAGCAGGCCAGTAAGAGTCAGCTAAATTATCTGGGTCTCGTATGTTAGATAGAGCAGAAAGAAAAAGCAGAAAATATTGGCAACTTCCTTGCCCTTTCAGAATCAAGAATCAAGAAAACATTCTTTAAAATATTTAACAGTTGGGTGAGTCACAATTATTCATTGCGATGCATTAAAATTTTCATTTTGATGTACGTGGAGATTCATTTGAGGCTTTATGTTTTAGAGTTTATTATGATGATTTCAAGACTAATGATACATAAACAGACCTGGTTTGACGGAAGCAACAGAGCAGGGACTGAATCGCCTTGATAAAGCCAATCAGATTAAAGTAGGTCTTCTGTCAACTAGGTCACCCCGACCTACATAGCTTGTCCCATGGAAAATACTCAGCTTTTTTAATCATAATGTACCTATATCATGATAGAGCAAGGAGAGACGTTTGTTAAATTCACAACATAAAAAATAATCAAAGAGGTGTGGATTACCAATACAAATCTATATTGGTTTGGTAAAATATTTTAGGGAAAACAACTCATGTTTTTCTTTAGTTAGAGATATTTATCACTAAATATACAGTTCCAAAGTATAAGGTCTGATGATAACAAACAAATGCCATTTTTAGTTTTTCCATTTTTTAAAATGTATTTAGTTTTACTAAGTTTGATGAGCTCGTATGAAATTCTGTAGAAAGGATGGATTTCTTTATGGTTATAACAAATCCACAGTAAATGAATATATTCTGACCCTGGACCACAAAGTTTTGAAGTTGAGATTTATACATCATTTGAAAGCTGATGCATAAGCTTTCCATTGATGTATGGTTTGTTAGAATGAGAATCTGAGGGTGGTAAAAAAATCAAAATATTGAGGAAATAGCCTTTAAAGTTGTCCAAATGAAGTTCTTATGCATATTACTGATCAAATATTAAGTTTTGATATATTTACGGTAGGACATTTACAAAATGTCTATGAAACATGATCTTTACATAATATTCTAATGATTTTTGGAATAAAAGAAAAATCGATCATTTTGACTCATACGATGTATTGTTGGCTATTGCTACAAATATACCTTTGCGACTTAAGAATGGTTTTGTGGTCCAGGGTCACATATTTTTTGACAGTGAATTCCACTCACTTAAACTTTTAATTGTTATAATTCATGAACATATACATTTTCTAATATGATTTTGAAGTACCATTTCCATAGTAAATGCCAGATTTTATAAAATGGGTTACAAATTATGAATTTTGAGGTTTTTGAAACTTTAATTTGATATATAATTTATGATAATTTCTAAAACATGATAGGAAAAAATGCAAAAAAATAAATAAAATTGGTGCCAATTTAAGGTCAGAACTCCTGTTATAATGTAGATTTTGGAGGTGCACTCTTGTTATCAATTAATCTATTACTGTTCCTATATAATTTGTAACAAGAAGTCAATTGTAATATAATGAAGTTAACTTCGGAGTGTACAGGTGACACTTAAAAGGGCTATGGGGGCTCCAACAGTGTTGCCAAATCCTTGATTTTCCCGCAGAATTGTGCTACGTTAATACTGTTGCCTCATGATGTTTTTAGTCTGCGAGTTCAAGCTAAACCCCCTTTTCCCCGGAATGTAACTGGGATAGTTTTGGCTTTGACTCGGCTATTTTTGAGTACCAAACACAGATCTGGCAACCCTGAGCTCCAAAGTCGCACAAATACACAAAACCACATACAGTTGTTGTAATCAAATTAACATTGCATGAAGTTGTTACTGGACCTTTGAAGCAATCATTTTAACTCTGTTTCATCATGCCAATATACTACTGCTCTTCGAGCATTTTTAAGTATTTGGATTCACATATAGTTTTAGGATTTCTACTTAAGTTGCTGGATTACATCATGCCATGTGTTACCCTTTTTAAGTTTTTACTCTCTATCTCTCTCTGATACACACATTTTCTCACTCTCAATAGTGGTGTGGAGAATGGAGGCAGCCAGAGCTGGCACTTTAATTCCATGGTGCTTTTTCCTCTTCATATCTGTCAGCGGGTCGCTGCATAATTAGCTGCAGATATCTGCACAGGTTTCCATGGTGCAGCATCATCTCTGTGTGAAAGGCCTGCCTACACATAAACACTCTCTCTCATACACACACAGCAGAATGCTGGAGGTTTAGCACTTTATTATAATTATCGCCTATTATTGCAGATCTGGAACACCCTTACTCACTATGTGACTTCACAACTAGGAGCAAAGCAATGCATCTGCTGTCTTCTCGGTGGACATAACGGTTCTTTATTGAAGTGTTTGTTGAAGTGTTACTTTCCCATCTGTTGTGTGTTGTGCTGTGGTTTGCCAGTCATGGAAACACCCACAAGTTTTCAGCTTTTGAATCATCGCTGTAGGTAAGAATGTCTGCGTGATGCATAATTTTTCAGCGCTTGCAGTGTAATCGTTGTTCCTCGATGACTTGCGGTCTGCATCCCGCTTAGGTTTACCTCGGGAACGTCACGTTGAGGTTACGAAGGAGCGATATTTGCTCTTTCTGATTCTCTTTCTGTCTGTCTGTCTGTCATGATTCTCTGTACGCTGGCAGAAAAGACAGTTTTTCAGCCTACAGACGAGGTTTCATTTCAGTGTTGTGTGGGCGTCTGCAGTGTAAGAGCTTACTCTGCGGAGAGAGAGAGGCAGAGAGTGGGGGCTTCCAGTTGTGCTCTACTGCAATGGCAGGCTGAGAGCGGCCCCTGCTGTGTGTGAGGAGGGTGACTGATGATGGCTCACGGAGATTTCTGAAGAGCTGAGTAAAAGTTATTCAGCATGCTTATCCACTCAATCAATCATTCACTTTTCTACCTGATGTAAAGGCTGTGTAGCTGTCTAGTATTGGACCGGCGGTGTGTGATGGGCTTCTGAAGTGAGGAGGCAAAGTCCCTTCTCTGGAGAAAGTTTTCATGTGCCAATATGAATTCATGTTCTAGTTCTGTTTGATGCTTGGAGTTTATGGCTTGAGACATATGGAACTTCATTTTACCTTACTTGGGATTGTTGACAACCAACCAAAACTATTTATACTGTTATGATTAAATGTATTTAAAGGATTAGTTAATAGAATAAAAATTTCTCCATAATTTCCTCACCCCCATGTCATACAAGATGCTCATGTCTTTCTTTCTTTAGTCGAAAAGAAATTAAAGGGATAGTTCATCCAGAAATGAAAATGTGATGTGTATCTGCTTACCCCCATGGCATCCAAGATGTAGGTGACTTTGTTTCTTCAGTAGAACACAAACAAAGATTTTTAACCCTTAAAGACCTAGAACTTTTTGGGGCACCTGAGGCACCTGTATATCTTTGTTTTTCAGACCTATTCTAGCAGTCAGCATCAATTTTCATATATCATTATACACATAAGAACTTGAACTTTATGTCTAGCTAATTTAAAATTACAATTTTCTTTCTGTTTTCTCAAAAAATTTGTGAATTTCCAGAATTTTAGGAAAAAACGCTATCAACAATTGGGTGTTTTTTACTGTGTACTCAAACAAAAACTCCTGAAGTTTCTTTAAAAATTTGTATTTAGGTGTTTTACACTTCCAAATAAAAACTTGTCTATATATAACATTCGCCAAGCAAGTTATAGCCAATTATTACAATATTATTTTAGGCGCTTTTCAGTGAAAAACAGGCCCATTTAGTTTATTGACAATATAGATCTGTCTAAAAACGTTTCATGAGTAAAGTCATAGCAGAAACAGTGTTAAATAATAGCAAAACACAGTAAAAATAATTTACTTTTTCAGATAAATATATTCTTAATCCAAAGATGAACAATAAACACAAATAGTGTAGAAAGTAGCACAAGAAAAATTGCACAAATTGTCTTGTGCAACAAAAAAATAAATAAACAGTCCAAATTATAACTTCACACAAAATGAGAGAGAAATATACAGAGTGCAACCGAAAAAAAATAGTACAAATAATCTTTAAAAACTATATAATAATTAGTTACATAATATAACAACCAAATAGATGGATCTGCTGGCTGTAGCCTGCGTCGGAATCTATTTTACCGGGACATCGCCTATTGACAAGAAAACCTAAATTCCAGTGCTTTATCTGATATCTACTGCTGTTTCATCCTTGTTTTTGGTTTGTGTTATGTCAAAGGGCTCTGTCTTGAGTATTTCTGTACATTTTCAAAGAATAGTGTCATGCAAATGTGTTATTTTGCGTTTGTTTTCATGCACGCAAGACGCACTTTGCTTTCACTTTGCGTTTGTTCAGATTTGCAAAGAAACATACTAATCGGTGGTTCAAAAGACCAAAACCTATGTTTATTGGTTGAATAGATGACAGTTTGAACCAATCGGGGCACAGGGGTGGGACTAAGCGTCAACAATCGTTCCTGTTTGGCTCAGAGGACCAAAACGTATTGATTTCATCTGACGAATCAGTGCTGAGCAAATCTGATGACGTAATCACGCTCACCACAGAGCCTCTGAATATCCAAATGAGACATGCGATATCACTGAAAAGAGTAGACTCTGTACTTTACAAGACTTTTGAAAGCATTCAAATTGGATTAGCGGTTCAAAAGTTATTAAACATTTAAGAACAATAGTTATTTTTAGCCGCCGGCGGCTGTCTCGGTCTTTGAGGGTTAACTCAAACCGTTGCAGTCTGTCAGTCACAGAATGGCAGTCAATGGTTACCAAATCCTTAAGAGTAAAAAAAACATTCACAGACAAAACCAAATAAAACCCTGCGGCTCGTGACATTACATTGAGGTCTTAAGACGAATGCCACAGCCATATCACCCTGCAGCCCAAGACCGGTTGCTCACTGAAGCTAAGCAGGGTTGAGCCTGGTCAGTACCTGGATGGGAGACCTCCTGGGAAAACTAGGTTGCTGTTGGAAGAGGTGTTAGTGAGGCCAGCAGGGGGTGCTCACCCTGTGGTCTATGTGGGTCCTAATGCCCCAGTATAGTGACGGGGACACTATACTGTAAAAGGCACCGTCCTTCGGATGAGACGTTAAATCGAGGTCCTGACTCTCTGTGGTCATTAAAAATCCCATGGCACTTCTCGTAAAGAGTAGGGGTGTAACCCCGGTGTCCTGGCCAAATTCCCTCCACTGGCCCTAGTCAATCATGGCCTCCTAATAATCCCCATTCATTTGAATTGGCTCCATAACTCTCTCCTCTCCACCTGTAGCTGGTGTGTGGTGAGCGCACCGGCGCCGTTGTACTGTGGCTGCCGACGCATCATCCAAGTGGATGCCGCATACTGGTGGTGGTTGAGGAGAGATCCCCCATATGACTGTAAAGTGCTTTGGGTGTACGGCAATACACAATTAAAGCGCTATATAAATGCATCATTCATTCATTCATTCATTCAAGACACAAAACGATCAATCTGTGCAAAAAGCTGAACAGTATTTATATCATTATTTACTTCTGATCCATCGCAACATTCTACTCTCCTGAGTGCATTTACCCAGCCGGCGTGTGGCGCGTCAACACGAGCTACCATAGTATTTTCATTTTTGGGTGAACTATCCCTTTAAGGTTTATCTTACACTAGCTTGACTTTACGCATTATGTAATCACATTGGAAAGATCATGCGTGATGTAGACACAAGTACCGTCCCAGTGTTTACAAAGTGAGCGTGCAAAGAAAGTCAAATGCTCTTTCCAAAAAAAGCTTTTTTGGAAAAGGTTTTTCACCCTATCGTACCTTTTTGAACCGAAGTACACAGATGAAGAACTAACCACATGACCTTTTCAACATGATTACGCAATGCATGAAGACGCACATCGCAGAACCAGTGCAAGATGAATATTTGTGGTTAAAAACTATATACATTTTAATTTTTTTTTTAGAAAATGACTGATTGTGAAAACTTTTATTTCTCAGCTGGAATTGTGTAGAGCCTTTTAAAGCTGCATTGAAACTGCAGTTTGGACCCTCAACCCGATGAATGTTTTCCTCAAAAACCTTAATTTCTTTTTGACTGAAGAAAAGAAAGACATTACCAAAGCAGCATTATTTGAATAAAAATACAGTAAAAATGTTAATATTGTGAAATTATGGAAAGGAGGTGATGTGAGGCCAAGTATGGTGACCCATACTAGGAATTTGTGCTCTGCATTTAACCCATCCAAGTGCACACACACAGTAGTGAACACACACCCGGAGCAGTGGGCAGCCATTGCTGCGGCGCCCGGGGAGCTGTTGGGGGTTCGGTGCCTTGCTCAAGGGACTCACCTCAGTCATGGTATTGAGGGTGAAGAGAGTGCTGGTTATTCACTCCCCCCACCTACAATCCCTGCCGGACCTGAGACTCGAACCTGAAACCTTTGAGTTACAAGTCCAACTCTCTAACCATTAGGCCACGGCTGCCCCAATTATGATAATTTAACTGTTTTATATTTTAATATATGCAACCCTGGACCATAATAGCAGTCTTGAGTTGCATGGGTATATTTGTAGCAATAGCCAAAAATACATTGTATGGGTAAACATTATTGATTTTTCTTTTATGCCAAAAATCATTAGGATATTAAATTCTAACAAACCATACATCAATGGAAAGCTTTTCAGCTTTCAGATGATGTATAAATCACAATTTTCAAAAAACTGACCCTTGTGCCTGTTTTTTTGGTCCAGGGTCACATATTGTAAAAGTATTTTCTTCCTACCTGCTGAATTTTCAGCAGCCATTACTCCAGCCTTCAGTGTCACACAATCCTTCAGAAATCAGTTTAATATGCTGATTTATTGCTCAAGAAACATTTATTTATAAATTCTTTTAAAAAATCTTTTAAACTATCTTTAAGCTTTTTAACAGTAGTGTACACCGTTATAATTTATAGTAACATATTATTGATTAAAAACAAATCTTGTAAAATTCTAATTAAGTTTATGTATTTTTCAAGTTGGGTGTTTCTGCCTGCACCCATATGACTTCTTGCCTTTATTTTCACTTGATGTTATACTTTTAGTCATGTAGTCTTTGTTTGCTGGAGTTCATGAGGTTCACAATACTGTAGGGTGTCCCGTTTGTCGTTTTAAGTTAAGATGGGCATTCACAAGCACCCCCTATGTGTCCTTGGTACGCCTTTTTTGCCTTTCAGTATTGTTTTGAAGAGTCATCGCCTCCCTTTCCCCTCTCAGACAAAGCGCCTCTGTACAGTGTTAGTGTATTGTGTTGGTTTGTGCTTTCTTCTTGACTGTTACCCTGGCCATTTAAAGTAAACAGAAAAACAGAAATTGGTAGGTTTCATGTTGATTTAGTGTTTTGGATAGTTCATGTGTATGTACTTGTTTTGGAAACTCCTGTCTTAAATGTTACACAGTTACCATAAGGTAGGTATTAAAGGGATAGTTCACCTAAAAACAAAAATTCTGTCATTAATTACTCACCCTAATGTCATTCCAAACCCGCAAGACATTTGTTCATCTTCAGAACACAAATTAAGATATTTATGACCCTGCATAGACAGCAACACAACTACTATGTTCAAGGTCCAGAAAGGTAGTAAGGACATTGTTAAAATAG
>NC_133372.1:24946632-24987456 GCF_049309525.1 Garra rufa | reverse complement strand
TAATGGCAAAATGAAAGTTTGGAAATGCAAACTGATATTATCTACTGACACACTACAGCAAAAGATAGAAATAACTGACTTAAAACCATTTTTTGTTAGTGAAAATTCTAGTGGCCTAAGACTTTTGCACAGTACTGTATATAGTTTATAACATCTTAATTTAACATATTTAATTTAAGGTTTTTGTTTGGTGTTTAATACCACAGTAATTTTGTGCTACATCTGATTGGACCTTTTTAAAGGAGACATATTATGCCCCTTTTTACAATATATAATATAAGTCTCAGATGCCCCCAGAATGTGTCTGTGAAGTTTCAGCTCAAAATACCCCACAGGTCATTTATTATTTCATTTTGAAAATGCCTATTATAAGTGGAAGCAGAAACATGCTGTTTTCATTCCTATACCTTTAAATGCAAATGAGCTGCTGCTTCCCGCCCCCTTTTCCAGAATAGGGCTGTGCCTTTACAGTTCCTACCTCAGATACTCTGCCAAATAACATCTATTTGGTTTTGATTATCATGTCAATCGTGTTGAACTTGTGTGTTTTAAACCATATTTGTTTAAATTTCTGATATACGCACATACGCTGTCATACGGCATGTGAGTACTAAACTAAGTTCTCGTTCATGTCTTATTGCGCTTAAACTGTCAAATACACACAAGTTTATGTTAAAAACACGCATGTGTTACAAAAACTGTCAGTTATGTCTGTGAAGGAAAATAGCTGGGAACGAATCCCATGTTTATATTAGATTTGTGTGGCAGCAGCATAATATACAGTAAACAAATCAATAAATCCACTGCTCTCTTGTCTCCTCTGAGGCTGAGACTCTAAATAGTGTTCTGTGCTCAACTGTGCAGCCAACAATAGAAAACTTAGCATGCTGTGCTCGAACTTTTGTCATGGCGTTAGAACTGGTACACTGCAGACGCTTGTGAAAACAAAATGGCAGTGCCGTGGGTGGAAATGTGCAGATTAAGAGGCTGTAATTTTATAATAAGATCCCCTTTCTACATCACAGGGGGAGAAAAATCTGAAGGCTTACCAAAAATGTACTGGGTTGTTTTTTTTTATTGGGATGGTAAATGCACCGGGGACTCGATTATAGCACTTAAACACTGAAAAAGTCAGATTTTCATGATATGTCACCTTAAGTAGTATCTTTATCTCCGCAGCAAAGATATCCACGGTGATATGCGATAAGCAGGATAAAGCAGAAATACTGCTTGATAACTGTGAGAAAAACCTCACTCCTGTCCTAAAAACCATCATTCTCATGGACCCCTATGATTCCTCATTGATTGATAGAGGCTCTAAGACTGGTGTGGATGTCCTGTTCCTGAAAGATGTAGAGGTACTCTGACAGCACCATCTGATCAGTAATAAATAATAAAACAATAATACAAAATATTAAAGGCTCTGATATCTTTCAAAGTCAGAGAACAGAATATATATATTTAAAAACATTTGTGAATTTTTCAGGCATTGGGAAAGGACAACCATCACAAGCCTATTGTGAGTAATGAGTTAATTATGAATTTCATTATATATCGATCAATATATTTGATGTACGCAAACTCAAACTAATTAGATTTTTTTCTAGCCACCAAAACCAGAAGACCTAAGTATTATTTGCTTCACCAGTGGAACCACAGGTAAGTGTGATGTAATCTATTCTATTCTGCTTCAAGACCGCAGAAACACTGCAGGCCGCATTTATATCTGTGAAGCCGATGCTGCTCCACCTCTAGTGAATATTGTGGTGTGTTCTATGTGTGTGAGCTTTCATTCTGTATTCTCTGCTTCAGGGGATCCAAAGGGAGCCATGCTGACCCATGAAAACGTGGTTTCAGATGCAGCCGGTGTGGTTAAGACCTTTGAGGTACTGTATGTCAGTATGATGGCTACATGATCTTTACAAAGTCTCTTTGGGAGTGTAGATTTTTAATGTTGAATGCCAAACTCTTGTTTCTTCAGAGCGTCTTTGTGCCTGTTCCATCCGACGTGTCCATCTCGTTTTTGCCGCTGGCGCACATGTTTGAAAGAGTTGTACAGGTAAGCCGCTTTTTTTATGTCTGATGCTCACCATCATCTTTGATGAAACATTGCTGAAGGTCTTTCAAATTTTCAGTGTCATGTTGTAGAATCTTTTATAAATTACATAGACGAATTTCTTTTACAGAAGAAGAACACTGAAGTTATGTTTGCTTGTTTTTATTCATGTGTATCAGACAGTGATATACAGTGTAGGGGGAAGAGTCGGGTTTTTCCAAGGTGATATCAGACATCTACCAGACGACATGAAAGCCCTGCAGCCTACTGTATTCCCAGTGGTTCCACGTCTTCTGAATCGTGTTTATGACAAGGTATGAAACTACACACACAGTCACCGTTGGGGCTTACTTTTCATGGCCTGTTATAGGTTATTTAAGACAAAATAATAACTAAATTTATAAAAAAGACCCTGTTCAAAAGTTTACATACTTTTGAATCTTAATACTGTGTCATTTCCTGGATGATCCACGACTGTTTTCATATTTTGTGATGGTTGTTCATCTCAAAAGTCACTTGTAAGTCGCTTGTTTGTCCTGAACAGTACAACTGTCTGTTGTTCTTCAGAAAAATCTAGTTCCTGCATATTCTTTGGTTTTCCAGCATCTTTTGCATATTTGAACCCTTTCCAAAAGTGACTGTATGATTTTGAGATCCATCTTTTCACACTGAGAACAACTGAGGAACTCATACATAACTATTACAAAAGGTGAAAACATTTACTGACGTTTAAGAAGGCAACACAATGCATTAAGAGCGGGGGTGTAAACTTTTGAACAGGATGATGATGTCTAAATTTTTCTTTCATTTTGTTTAAAGATCATATTTTTTCATTTAGTACTGCACTAACATGTTTCCCAGAAGACAATATAAGAATAATTTACTTTTATCATCAATTTCAAAAAGTTTACACCCCCTGGCTCTTAATGCATTGTGTTGCCTTCTTAAAGGAACACTCCACTTTTTTTGGAAATAGGCTCATTCTCCAACTCCCCCCGAGTTAATAAGTTGAGTTTTACCGTTTTGAAATCCATTTAGCCGTTCTCCTGTTCTGGCGATATCACTTTTAGCATAGCTTAGCATATATCATTGAATCCTATTAGACCAATAACATCGCATTCAAAAATGACCAACGAGTTTCCATATTTGTTGTATTTAAAGCTTGACTCTTCTGTAGTTATATCGTGTACTAAGACCGGTGGAAATGCAAAGCTGCGAGTTTCTAGGCTGATAAGATTAGGAACTACACTTCCATTTCGGCATTATAGTCAAGGAAGTTTGCTGCCGTAATCGTAATATGGCCGAAGCAGGCGGAGTATTATCAGAAATGAGTTCCCAGCTAGTTTAGCATTTGCACATGTGCTGCGTGGTATTACTGCTCCTGCTTCAGCCTTATTACGGCAGCAAACTTCCTTGACTATTACGCCGGAATGGAAGTGTAGTTCCTAATCTTATCAGCCTAGAAAATTGAAGCTTTGCATTTCCACCTTAGTCTTAGTCTTAGTACACGATATAACTACAGAAGAGTCAAGTTTTAAATAGGACAAATATAGAAACTCGTTGGTCATTTTTGAATGTGATGCTATTGGTCTAATAGAATTCAATGATCTATGCTAAGCTATGCTGAAAGTGATATCGACAGAACAGGAGAACGGCTGAATGGATTTCAAAACGGTAAAACTCAACTTATTAACTCGGGGGGAGTTGGAGAATGAGCCTATTTCCAAAAAAAGTGGAGTGTTCCTTTAAGCATCAATAAATGTTTTCACCTTTTGTAATAGTTATGTATGAGTCCCTCAATTGTCCTCAGTGTGGAAAAAAATGGATCTCAAAATCATACATTCACTTTTGGAAAGGGTTCAAATATACAGAAGATGGTGGAAAACCAAAGAAAGTGCAAGATCTGGAGGAATTTTCTGAAGAACAACAGGCAGTTAAACTGCTCAGGAAAAACAAGGGACTCATGAACAATTATCACAAAAAACATAACAGTTGTGAATTATCCAGGAAAATAACACACAGCATTAAGATTCAAGGGTATGTAAACTTTTGAATGGAGCTATTTTTTGTAAATTCGGTTATTATTTTGTCTTGTGGAGTATACATCTATAGCCTTTTCAGGACAGTACTAAATAAAAACTAACATGCAATTTTCATGATCCCTCCTATTTTGTTAAAATATTAACATTTTGCATATTCTTCAAGGGGTATGTAAACTTATGAGTACAAGTGTATGTATTTATTTGTATATTTACACACAGAGCACCAGTAAAATGATTTATAAGCCTTTAATTGTTCACTTTCTGCTGATTTACAGGTTCAGAGTGGGGCCCAGACTCCATTTAAGAAATGGCTTCTGAACTTTGCCATTGAGAAGAAATGTGCAGAGGTCAAGCAGGGCATTATCAGGAATGACAGCATATGGGACAAACTCATCTTTCACAAAGTTCAGGTATCCCCAGCAGACCAGATGGCAAGGTTTTTGTATTTGAGTAAGGAATGTTTCTGAAAAAGTTTTAAATTTGTCTTCTGCAGGAATCTCTGGGGGGCCGCGTGAGGGTGATGGTGACGGGGGCTGCTCCCATTTCTGAAACTGTGCTCACTTTTCTCCGGGCAAGCCTCGGGTGCCAGGTATGAAAGGAAGAGTATAAGACAACAGAAATGGATAACTATATGGCTTCTGTATTGGCTTATGAAAGACAATATGATGGAGTGGTGCTTAATTGTGAGATAGTTCGCAGAAAAATGAAAAATACCCCATGATTTACTCACCCTCAAGCCATCCTAGGTGTATATGACTTTCTTCTTTCAAACGAATACAATCCCAGTTATATTAAAAAATGTGAATGGCTGTTGAGATTTTGAAGTCCAATAAAATGCATTCATCCATCATAAAAAGTGTTCCACATGGCTCCCAGGGGGTTAAAGCAATTCTTCTAAAGCAATTCAATGCATTAGTGTAAAATTTTAAATATGGATATTTTTCTTACACAAACGCATCGTTTCGCTTTAGAAGGCCTTTGTTAACCCCCTGGAGCTGTGTGGAGCACTTTTTATGATGGATGGATGCACTTTAATGGACAAAATCTCAACACCCATTCACTGCCATCATAAAGCTTGGAAGAGACAGGGCTTTTTTAAATATAACTCCGATTGTATTCATCTGAAAGAACAAAGTCATATACACCTATGGCTTGAAGGTGAGTAAATCACAGGGTAATTCTCATTTTTGGGAGAACTATCCCTTTAAAAACACGGCCACTGTCAAAGCAGGATGTGTGTGTACTGTATGTGTACTGATCTGGTGTCACATTGACCTAGTGCTAACCTCTTTATCACTGGCCTGCTTCCAGATTTTCGAGGCATACGGCCAGACAGAGTGCACTGCGGCCTGCTCTTTCACTATACCTGGAGACTGGCATACTGGTGGGTTCCTATAACAAAAAAATCTTGTTTTTTTTACCATGTGAAAAAAACACTTAGCACTGATCTATTTTATATATGCTGTTGATTTCAGGTCATGTTGGAATTCCTATTCCATGCAATATTGTCAAACTTGTTGATGTGGAGGAAATGAACTACTTTGCCTCCAATGGTGAAGGAGAGGTACAGTAATGAAACATCATTTTATAAACCACGTACCAAATTGTCATTGAAACGTCTTATAGCGTTGGTGTTTTATTTTAGGTTTGTGTCAAAGGGAAAAATGTGTTTCGTGGATATCTCAATGACCCAGAAAAGACAGCAGAGGCTTTGGATAAAGATGGATGGCTGCACACTGGAGATATCGGCAAATGGCTGCCTGTGAGATCCCTTTGTTTAGAATGAAATATGACGATATTTTTACATTTACAGCTGAATTTAATTCTTAGCATTCTCTTTTTTTTAATAATGCACCTTAGAAGGAAAAAATGTATAGCACTATTGTATTGTGATATCAGCAGATTAACATGGTAGCGTTTTTGTAAGAAATAGTGTAAAAGGTTTATGGATTTATGTTCAATTTACCAGAGTGGAGTGCTGAAGATCATCGACAGGAAGAAAAACATCTTCAAACTGGCTCAAGGCGAATACATTGCACCAGAAAAGATTGAAAACGTTTACATTCGGAGTGCTCCAGTCGCCCAAGTGTTTGTGCATGGTGACAGTTTACAGGTGAAATTATGAATTCCTTGCTATTGATGATAAAAAAATCTGGTTTTACATTTTTAAGTTTATTATTATGTAGCCTAATATCTTTACTTGAATGTGTCCAGTCCTCTTTGGTGGCCATAGTGGTGCCAGACCCTGAAGTACTGCCAGGTTTTGCAGAAAAACTGGGAGTGAAAGGTTCATTAGAGGAGCTTTGTAAAAATCAGGTAAGCTGTGTGTATTTACATACTTTCGTACATGCTAAACTTTTTAGTATGAAGGATTTCTGCTAGATTACTTGCTCAATACTCTTCCTTATTTTGTAGGAAATCAAGAAAGCAATCATCTCTGACCTCAACAAGCTCGGGCGTGAAGCAGGGCTGAAGTCCTTTGAACAAGTAAGCACATTCAGAGCCATTATTATATATTACTGTTAAAGAAATAGAATGAAAATTACATAATTTGCTGAAAGTAGATCCAGTGAATGGGTGCCATCAGAATGAGAGTCCAAACAGCTGATAAACACAGCACAGTAATCCATAACAACTCTATTTGGTCAATTACCATCTTGAGTTGAGGTCAAAAGTTTACATACACCTTGAAGAATCTGCTAAATGTTAATTGTTTTACCAGAATAAGAGGGATCATACTAAATGCATCTTTTTTAATTTAGTACTGACCTGAATAAGATATTTCACATAAAAGATGTTTACATATAGTCCACAAGAGAAAATAATAGTTGAATTTATAAAAATGACCCTGTTCAAAAGTTTACATACACGTTATTCTTAACACTGTGCTGTTACCTGAATGATCCACAGCTGTGTATTTTTATTTTATTTTATTTCTGTTCAGTAATAGGAGTTCATGAGTCCCTTGTTTGTCCTGAACAGTTAAGCTTCTTGCTGTTCTTCAGAAAAATCCTTCTGGTCCCACAATTTTTTTATTTTTTCAACATTTTGGTGTATTTAAACCCTTTCCAACAACGACTGTATGATTTTGACATCCATCTTTTCACACTGAGGACAACTGAGGGACTCATATGCAACTATTACAAAAGGTTCAAATGCTTACTGATGCTTCAGAAGAAAAAAAATATGCATTAAAAGCAAGGGGGTGTAAACTTTTGAACAGAATTAAGATGTGTACATTTTTCTTATTTAGCCTGAATATCATATTTAGTCATTTAGTACTGCCCTTCAGAAGTTACAGAAGATACTTAACATGTTTCCCAGAAGACAAAATAAGTTAAATTTAACCTGATCTTCAAATTCAAAAAGTTTTCACCCCTCAGCTCTTAATGCATCGTGTTTCCTTCTAGAGCATGAGTGAGCTTTGAACCTTCTGTAAAAGTTGCATACGAGTTCAAAAGTGTCAAAAGAAGCGTTCAAATACACAAAAATGCTAAAAAAAACACAGAATTTGTAGGACCTCAAGGACTTTTTAACTGTTCAGGACAAACAAAGAAGTCACTAAACAAAACAAAACCAAAACGTATTCAGGTAACAACACAGTATTAAGAATCAAGTGTATGTAAACTTTTGAACAGGGTCATTTTTATAAATTCAGCTATTATTTTCTAACGTGGACTATATGTAAACGTCTTTTATGTGAAATATCTTATTCAGGTCAGTACTAAATAAAAAATAACATGTATTTTGTATGATCGCTCTTATTTTGGTCAAATAATTAACATTTTGCAAATTCTGCAAGGTGTATGTAAACTTTTGACCTCAACTATATATGCACAGATCAAGTTTACAAGGGTAAAAAAGTCTAAACTAGTTTACAGTCTGTGAATTTTGATGCACTCTTCATTTAATTGAACGTCTAATATAGTTATCTTATCTCTTCAAGGTCAAAGACTTGTACCTGCATCCCGACATGTTCACAATAGAAAACGGTCTCCTCACTCCAACACTGAAAGCCAAACGGGCAGAGCTTACTAAATTCTTTAAAGTTCAGATTGAGAGGCTTTATGCTAACATGTAGTGCATCCTGTGGTGTGACCATGTATTTATGAGTGCTGTTTGTGTTGTGATGTTTTTCTATATTTGCTCAAAGATGAAACATTTTGTAAGCACTGCATCAACCTTAACTAATATGTGCCCAAGAGACAAAAAAAAAAAAAAAAAAAAAGAGTCTGGATATACTATAAAACAAATGTACGAACAGCCTTAAAAGATTGAATGAATTCCAAAGAATGTTCATTTATTTTTTTTTCAAGGAACAAAATGTGAAAACATTAATATGTCAATGCAAGTACATCAATTAAATAAACAACTATATTTACATATAGGTGCTTTGTTGAGTAGAAACTAATTCTGTGGTTGCTTTCCATTAAAAATACGGAGAAAATAAAATTACGAAATTACTATACAGATCACGGCTGTTTATTTGTCTCTGAAAACTTCAGCGAGGTTGACATCAGTTTTACAAAAAAAGTAAGCCATCAAAAATAAAATCAAATTATTTCAATTATATAAACAATTCAGACAATTTGCATGACTTTGCATAATCAGTGTGGGCATCAACGAACGAGAGAGAGCAAGCAAGTAAGAGAAAGGCAAGAAGAAGTAATACGTTTCAAGTAGACATCCTAATAACCCCCTTTAAAGAATACACTGTCATATGCCCCAATCCCGTTTTTATAAAACCCCTATTTCTTTCTCATTTGCCAGTTTCTCTGGCAGCTGTTCTTTGGAAATGAAATGTTATTAAGTTACGCAAGTTAATAACTTTGGGGCGTCTGTCGGTATCGGTTTGCTTCAACACTTAGCGCTGGTGCCATTGAATAGCTTTACAAAAGAATCAGAAAGAAATTTGCATCTCAGCAGGGTTCAGGCCCTAATATTAGGTCCTCTGTTTAAAGCAAGCTGTGAAATATAGAATTCTGTATCATTGCTCTTTCTTTTCTTCACTTGTCGAATTATTCGCCGAGTCATAATGACACTTCTCAACACAGCGGCGTGGAAACCATCCTCTAATTCGAACTCCAGCTATAGGGAGAGATATCATTTTAATCATCAAACTTATGAAACACTTTCAATTACTGAATCTGATCATATAACATGTCGAAAACTTCACCTTTAGCGTGTTCCTCATTCAAAACTTTGTCTCCATACATCCACCACCTGTTAATTAAAAAGAACATATTTTTTTAATTTGTTCAAATGTTTGGGGTCAGTAAGATTTTATGCTTTATGCTCACCAAGGCTGCATTTATTTGATCAGAACACTAATATTCTGAATTCTATTTTTCGATTTTAATTTATTGTAGTAATTTTTTTCTTATTACTATGATGGCAAAGCTGAATTTTTCAGTGTCACATGATCTGATTCTTTAGAAATCATTCTAATATGCTGATTTTTTTACTTAGAAACATTTCTCATTATTAAAAAAAAAAAAAAAAGTTTTTTTGTGGAAATAGCAATACATTTTTTACGATTCATTGATATATAGGAAGTTCAAAATAACAGCATTTATTTGAAATTGATTTTTTTGTATAAATGTCTGTAATGTTACTTTCTGTAGAAGTTTCCGCCACTGAATAAAAAAAAGGTTAGTGCGATTTACAAATATGACTAGAATTGCGTGATACAAACTTGCAACTCTGACTATTTTTTTTTCTCAGAAGTATGAAATATAAACTCGCAATTCTGAGAAATTAAGTCAGAACTGCGTGATATAAACTCGCAATTGACTTTTTTTCTCAGAAATGCGAGTTCATAACTTAAAATTCTGACTGCCTAAATTTTATGCTTTATTTTCATCAAGGCTGCATTTATTTGATCAAAATAGAGTAACCACAGTAATATTTTTTTCTATTTTGATTTATAGTAGTAATTTTTTTATTACTATGATGGCAAAGCTGAATTTTCAGCAGTCATCACTTCAGTCTTCAGTGTCACATGATCTGATTCTTTAGAAATCATTCTAATATGCTGATTTTCTGCTTTAGAAACATTTCTCATTATTATTTTAAAAAAAGTTTTTTTTTGTGGAAATAGCAATACATTTTTTAGGATTCACTGATGAATAGAAAGTTCAAAATAACAGCATTCATTTGAAATAAATTTTTTTGTAACATTATAAAACAACATGTTTTTACCGTTACTTTCTATAGAAGGTCGTGCAACTTTTCTTATTTAACAATTCTGACTTTTTTTACTCAGAATTGCATGATACAAACTCGCAACTCTGACTTTTTTTCTCAGAAGTATAAAATATATAAACTTGCAATTGCAAGTTATAAAGTCAGAATTAAAAGATATAAACTCACAATTGACTTTTGTTCTCAGAATTGTGATACAAACTTGCAACTCTGACTTTTTCCTCAGAAGTATGAAATATAAACTTACAATTGTGAGTTATAAAGTCAGAATTGTAAGATATAAACTTGCAATTCTGAGAAATTAAGTCAGAACTGCTGATATAAACTTAAAATTGCAAGTTGTAAAGTCAGAATTGCAAGATATAAACTCACAATTGACTTTTTTCTCAGAAGTATGAAACAAACTCACAATTGCGAGTTATAAAGTCAGAATTGTGAGATAGAAACTTGCAATTCTGAGAAATTAAGTCAGGACTGCTGATATAAACATGCAATTGCGAGTTATTAAGTCAGAATTGTGAGTTATAAACTCGCAATTTACTTTTTTCTCAGAATTGCAAGTTTATTTCTCGTAACAGTGACTTTTTTCTTCAGAATTGCGAGTTCATAACTTAAAATTCTGACTTTATAGCCCGCAATTGCGAGTTATTAAGTCAGAATTGTGAAGTTTTCCCCCCCTCAGAATTGGACTTTATAACTCACAATTGCAAGTTTATATCTTACAATTTTGAGGAAAAAAAGTCACAATTGCAAGATACAAACCTTTAATTGCAAGAAAAAAAGACTTGTTTTAATCGCACAATTCTGACTTTATTTCTTGCAATTGTGAGTTTATATCATGCAAGTCTGAGAACAAAAAGTCCGAATTGTGACTTTATATCTCGCAACATGCAATTATGAGTTTACAGTCAGTATAGTCAGTTTATATCTTACAATTCTGAGGAAAAAGTTGCAATTACCATTTTCAAATTTTTTATTCAGTGACAGAAACAGGCTTCCATAACTTTTGATCGATTTTAGGCATCCTTGCTGAATAAAAGTAAAAATAAGTCTTACTGACTCCAAACATTACATTATATTATATATTATACATTATACAACATGGCATTAAAACTGCCTAAAATATGTTAAAACATGCTTGGCTAATTTAATAATTAAAATTTGACATATATATTTCAACAGTCACCAGTGAAAGCTATGGACCATTAAAGTGATGATTCACCCAAAAATGAAAATTCTGTCACTAATTACTCACCCTCATGTCGTTTCAAACCCAATAAGACCTTTGTCATCTTCGGAACACAAAATCTGAAAGCTTTATGTCCATACATAGACTGCAACACAACTACCATTTTCAAGGCCCAGAAAAGTAGTAAAGATATTGTTAAAGTAGTTCATATGACGTTAGTGGTTTAACCATAATTTAATGGTGATTTTAGGGTCAGCAAGCACTCGGATTTCATTAAAAATTTCTTAATTTGTGCTTTAAGGGTAAATGAAGGTCTTACCGGTTTGGAACCACATAATGGTGAGTAATTATTGGGTCATTAAGAAAAAAAAAAAAAACAGCAAATAAAGATGGCTCACTTTGTTCCTCTTGTAGCAAAGATGGTCTCTCCCTTTGTGAGTTGAATCCTTGGTTCCTCTGTACAAGGTGTTCTAAAAAAAGTATTTAGACCCTTTCCCAATGGGCAGCAAGCACCATTGTAGTCCTCCACCACTCTGTATTCCACCTGTGAAGCAGATGGTCACCATTGTGTCAGTCCTTTAGTAAATGCTGCCCTCTAGTGTTTAAAATTGATTGTGGCTATACTCACACTCCTCTGGCGTTTATCATGTTTTTGTTTAAGCTGCTCAATCTAAAAAAAAAAAAAAAGAGGAGACAAGAATATCATTACAAACTGAGCTATAGAGCTGTATAAGCCAGTAATGTAATATCTATTGAATGATTAGTTATATGTATTATGTTGAGTACATACGGTTAGAGTGTACTGGTTACACTTCTCATGCACAGGCCATTCCATTCCATCGCCCATGGGGGAGCCGGACCAGGTGAACACCTGCTTGAAGTTTTCCCATCGACTGCCTAGGTCATAGGGGAAGATGAATTCTTCACCTGTTTGGTAGTACTGGATTCTGTCTTTGGCCTGGGAACACAGAGATTCTGGCTTTAATGTAATAAAACACAAATGACTTACTGAATTTATAGTCCTATACCCACATAATGTCTCATCTAGCCACAAAGATCAAATAAACATGACTTGAATGTTTATACTGTTTTTGCACTTGGAAAGTCAACATGCAATTTTTTGTGCTATATCCTGAGCTCTATTTGAAACTATTTTAAACTGCATTTTGCTATTATTACCTTATAAATTTTAATATCTCAGAATTGAAAGATAATTTAAGGACAAAATATTTCAGTTACATTCAATTTCAGTTACAAATGAAATGGAAGCTCATTTCCGACACTAAATAATAATTACCGAAAGCAAACAAAAATTGCAATTTTTCCTGCTATTCCGAGTTTATATCTCGCAGTTCACTTTTTTTTGCAAAGGCAAGTTTGTATCGCATGATTTTTTTTCTCACAAGTGCAAGTTCATATCTTGCAATTCTGAATTTTTTCTGGCAAATTCAAGTTTCTGTCTTGCAAATCTGACTTTTATATCTTGTTTATATCTTGTAATTCTGACCTTTTTCTCACAAATGCAAGTTTATATCTCACAATTCCAAGTTTATATCTCACAATTATGATTTTTTCTTGCCATTCCGAGTTTATATTTCAGAATTCTGACTTTTTTCCTCACAAACGCAAGTTTATATCTCAGAATTTTGATTTTTTTTCTCGCAAATGCAAGTTTATATCTTGCAAATCTGACTTTTTTCTTGCAATTCTGACTTTTTATTCCTCACGAATGTGAGTTTGCATCTTGCAATACTGACTTTTTCTCACAAGTGCAAGTTCATATCTTGCAATTCTGAATTTTTCTGGCAAATTCAAGTTTCTGTCTTGCAAATCTGACTTTTTTCTTGCAATTTTTCCCCTCACAAATGTGAGTTTGTACCTTGCAATACTGACTTTTTTCTCACAAATGCAAGTTTATATCTTGTAATTCTGACCTTTTTCTCACAAATGCAAGTTTATATCTTGTAATTCTGACCTTTTTCTCACAAATGCAAGTTTATATCTCACAATTCCAAGTTTATATCTCACAATTATGATTTTTTCTTGCCATTCCGAGTTTATATTTCAGAATTCTGACTTTTTTCCTCACAAATGCAAGTTTAGATCTCAGAATTTTGATTTTTTTTCTCGCAAATGCAAGTTTATATCTTGCAAATCTGACTTTTTTCTTGCAATTCTGACTTTTTATTCCTCACGAATGTGAGTTTGCATCTTGCAATACTGACTTTTTCTCACAAATGCAAGTTTATATCTTGTAATTCTGACTTTTTCTCACAAATGCAAGTCTATATCTTGTAATTCTGACTTTTCTTCTCACAAATGCAAGTTAATATCTCACAATTCTGACTTTTTCTCACAATTTTGAGTTTGCATCTCACAATTCTGACATTTTTTCTCATAAATGTGAGTTCGTATCACAGAATTCTGACTTTTTCTCACAAATGCGACTTTACATCTTGAAAATCGGACTTTCTCGCAAATGCGAGTTTATATCTCACAATTCAGATTTTTTTCTCACTAATGCAAGTTTGTATCCCGCAATTCTGACCTTTTTCTTACAATTCTGACTTTTTCCTCAGAACTGCGATTTTCTATCTCACAGTTTTGACTTCATCAGAATTGTGGGTTTACATCTTGCAATTCTCGACTGCGAGTTTATATCTCACGTCAGAATTGTATCACGCAATTCTGAGAAAAAAAGTTAGAATTAAGAGATGTAAACTCAAAATTGTGAAAAAAAAAAGTCAGAATTGTAAGACAAAAAGTCAAAATTACCTTTATTTATTTTTTAGTCAGTGGCGGAAATAGTTTCATAGTAACCCTTTAAGTACATTTCAAAATTATTTAAATATTAAATGATTACACTACTGTTCAAAAGTTTGTGGTCAATACGTTTTTTTTTTTAAAGAAATATTTTTATTTAGCAATGACGCATTAAATTGATCAGAAATGAGAATAAAGTCTTTTAAAATGTTAAAAGATTTCAAATAATTTTAAATAAATGCTGTTCTTTTGAACTTTTTAATACATCAAAGAATCGAGCATCACCATTTTCACAAACTATTTAGCAGCAAGTTTTGAAAACCAAGTAACCAAAATAAATACTAAAATAATAAAACAAAATTAATTAAATATAAAAATAGAATCTTTTTCATTTTTGTTTTAAATAAATACATAATAAATAAATAAATTTGTAATAATATTTCACAATATTACTGTTTACTGCAGTTTTGATCAAATAAACGCAGTCTTGGTGAGAATAAGAGACTGATTCCAAACTTTTGAACAGTTGTGTATATTGATTTCTGTCTGGATTCTTGAACTTGAGGAACCGGTCAAAAGACTTTCTGCACCTCTGTGCGTGTAAATTTCGATGACACTAAGTGCTTACAGCTCAGGGAAGACTTTAAAAGTCTACTCCTGAAAGAGTGTTGCTGTGTATTGGATTATAAGCATATTGGATTATGTCACCTCCTTTAGCAGATAAGCACACTGTAAACAAGCTTACTTTCTCCTCAATCCATGCTTCTATTGAGGTTTTGTTTCGAAGAATCACCTTCATCTAAAAGAAAAAAGAAAACATTTCTGATCAAAATTCACTTATATGGGAAAAATCCTCACAAGCAAGCTATGAATTCTGAATTTTTGTGAAAAAAAAAGCAAAGGAAGGAATGAGTTCAAAATGACACATCATATCCTACCTGAATAAAAAACAACATCCCAACAGCAATAGTAGTACCCAGTGCCAGTCCCAGTGCAAAGAGAGTGGCTGCAAATGCTGCAATGCTGAAAGGCATGATGGGATGGTGGATGTGCCGAGCAGCGCTCATGTCAATCTTCACTGAGCTCCAGCCAAATGAGATCTAAAGCCAAGAAAATGTGCAGAACATTACCACGCCAGACATGAGTAAGAAAACCAGCCTGAGCATTAGTCATTATGAAATGTATGAACATTTCAACAGAAGCTTATCTTAGCTTATTCAAGCCCTTCCTGAATTAATGTTTTTAGGTAATATTTTAAATTACATGTACATTATTTGTCCGTGCTACAGTTTTGTTTGTTTTTAGAATTGAACACATCAAAAATAAGATGAAACAACGTGAGAAAACACTTACCCGGTCATAAAGTTGAGTATACATGGTCATGATAAATATCAGAGCGGCATGTATGCAGCCCAGTGGAGCAAGCAGGAGGAAGCTGGTGAAGTATGCATGATTCAAATGACCACAACAGTTGTTAATCCAGGGACAATGATGATCCATCTTCATCACACACCTGAGAAAAGAAACCATTTTTATATTAATTATACATTTTTAAAAAGCACAATGTGGTTTAATAATAAATGAATCCTTAAAGAAACAGTTCACCCAAAAATTACATTTCATTCAAACAATTAGTCATAATTTACACACATAGTTTCAAACCTGTATGACTATTTTCGAGAATGTTGGGGTCCACAGGTTTGGAACAACATGAACAAAAAGCTGAAGCCTGTAATTTATGTGCCTCAAGTGTCATCAAAATGAAAATGCAACAATAATAATTGTTTCCAAACAGGTTTCTCAAATATGGCTCTCAAATATCTAACATTGGTCGCTTGAGCCAATGTTGCCGTATTTGGCTGGTTGAGAATGTGTTTTTCAGGAAAATGAACCTAATTATATAACCTATATAACCTAATTATAATGACTTATCTCTCAGCATATTAAAGTGGGACGGGAAAAGATATAGTTTTTTTTTTAATGACACACTTCAGCTTAAAAATGCATCCATATTATTAAAAAAACTGTTTGTTTTCTTAAACAAATCTACCTGTTACATTTGCGACAGTGATGTGACCTTGGGGCTTTATAGCCTTGGCACAATCTACAGAACTGTAAGTACATTATATCTTGTTGATTCTCCTGTTAGAAAACACAAACAACAAAACAAGTCATATTAGACATGCTGACAGACAATATCATACAACAGGCACATGCTTTAAAATCTTTGCATACAGTTCTGTTAAAAGGTTTGGGTTCAGTGAGATTTTGTTGGAAAAAATTAAGATTTTCATTCAGCACGAATGCATTAAATTAACTAAAAGTGGTAGTAAAGACTTATGTTACAAAATAGTAAAAAAATTGTTATTAATAGGACATGTTCTCACCAAATCAGCATAATAGAATTAGATATTATTTCTTAAGAATCATGTGACACTGAAGACTGGAGTAATGGCTGCTAAAAAATCATCTTAGAATAAATTAAGAATAAATTACATTTTCAAATATTAAAATTATTATAGAAAACAGTCATTTAAATTGTAATAATATTACAACATCACTAGTTTACTGTAAATACACTGCTGTTCAAAAGACTTTTAATGTTTTAAAATAATTTTCTTATGCTCATCAAGGCTGCATTTACTTGATCAAAAATACGGAAAAATTATTGTTAAATATTATTACAGTTTAAAATAATGGGTCGGTTTTAATGGATTTTAAAATATAATTTATTCCTGTGATTCAAAGATGAATTTTCATCCTTTAGAAATCATTCTAATATACTGATTTATTACTTTTATTATCAATGTTGGAAACAGCTGTGCTGCTTATTTTTTTGGAATCTGTGTTTTTTCCAGTATTCTTTGATGAATAAAAAGTAAAAAAAGAATAGCAATTATTTAAAACAGAAATATTTTCTAACAATATAAGTCTTTGCTATCACTTTATTATCAATTTAACACATCCTTGGTGAATAAAAGTGATTTTTCTTTCCAAAAAAACAAAAACAAAAATGGTGGTTTATATCGTTATAAAATATTTCTATTTTAAATACTGTAAATGGTGTTTTTTTTTTTTTACTTTTTATTTATTAAAAAAATCCTGAAAAAAGTATCAAAGGTTCAAACTAAATATTAAGCAGCACAACTGTTTTCATTTCAACGTTGATAATAATTCAGCATATTGGAATGATTTCTGAAGGATCTTGTGACACTAAAGACTGGAGTACTGATGCTGAAAATTCAGCTTTGCTTCACAGGAATAAATTACATTTTAAAAAATAACAGTTATTTTACATTAAAATAATATTTCACAATATTACTGTTTTTTTTTTTTTTTGGATTTTTGATCAAATAAATTCAGCCTTGATGAGTATAAGACACATTTTTAAAAATTCATTACAAATCTTACTGTTCCTTAACTTTCAAATGGCAGTGTAAATGCATCTGTGATGAGCTTTTTTCAAAAACTGTTACCTTCTGAGAACATCCCAAAAGACTTACCGGTTTCCACTCCAGAGGAATGTAACCAGGACCTACAAACATGGCATTAAAGTAATTGTAAAGAATGAGGACAGTCCAGTTAATGAGCATGATGAAGTTGATGCTGCCTCCAGTGGTGTCTAGCGGCCAATACCAGATTATGGAGTCCAGCATGGCCATGGAGGAGCAAACGCCGATGACCGTCAGAGCAATGATCGGACCCCAGTGGAACAGCCTCTTGACCTCATGGAGGTTCTCAAACACGATTATAGCAGACAGAATATTCATTATTTCGGTGTATTTTTAGCGTCTTTAAGGTCCTCAATGTAACAGATGAAGTACAGTAGTCAGGCAAGTTGTCTGTGTTTACTGCAGTGACTTAAAGAGGTCAAAGGGCATCTTTTCTGTCTTCTTCGAAACAACCAGCGATCAGCTACGTCACCAGTCACAGGGGCCAGCCATATCCTAGAGTTCCAGACTCTGTCAGCGTGTGGCATCCTTCCGTACTAATCCTCTGATCGCCCTATCCTCGAGCTAAAGCCAGCCATCCATCTGAAGAGAAAACAGGTGGAGAAATGAGGAACATGGAAGAGGAAGACAGAATCCAAATGACTCACCACATACAAAATGTGAACATGATAACCATTGTTTATGCCAAAATACCACAGTTAACTTTTGTTCCACAGTTTATTTCAGTATAAGATAATAAATAAATACAGGATCAGTATAAACACACTACCATTCAAAAGTTTTTGAACTGTAAGATTTTGAATGTTTTTAAAGAAGTCACCAAGCCTGCATTTATTTGATCCAAAGTACAGCAAAAACAGTATTCTGTAATAACAAAAACAATTCTGAAATATATTTACTAACTAAAATAACTGTTTTCTATTTGAATATATTTAAAAATGTAATTAATTTCTTTAATTTGAAAGCTTTAATTTCAAAGCTGAAGCGTTCCTTCAAATATCATTCTAATATTCTGATTTGCTGCTCAAAAAACATTATTATTATTATTTTTATTATTATGTTTAAAACAGCTGAGTAGATCTACCTAAATCTTACACTGCAAAAAATGCATTACTTATTTAGATTTTTTATCTTGTTTCCAGCCAAAATATCAAAAAATTCTTAAATCAAGAAGGATTCTCTAGACGAGGGAAAATTGTTGTCTTGTTTTCAGAGAAAACAAGTCAAAATTAAGTGTGATTTTGCTTGACACAAGCAAAATAATCTACCACTGGAGTAAGAAAAATAATCTTGTTTTCTGTTTACCCCAATGGCAGATTACTTTTCTTGTTCTAAGCAAAAATCCATTTAATTTTGACTTTGACTGAAAACAAGAAAATTCTTCTTACTCGTCTAGAAAATCCTTCTTGAATTTTTAGATATTTAGGCTGAAAATAAGACAAAAAATCTAAGTAAGTAAAGCATTTTTACAGTGTATTTACCTATTCATATCTATCTATCTATCTATCTATCTATCTATCTATCTATCTATCTATCTATCTATCTGTTTTATTTTATGTGACCTACTTTGGTATTTCTCGTAATTGAATATTCATTATTTTCTCACTTCCCTACTTGTCACTGTCACTCCGCTGTTTTTATATGGAATGTGAATAAATTCAAATGTGACATTTTCTATTTTTAAAAATACATTTTTGCTAAGGGCTAGGTCAATTGTCTTCACGGCACAAAAATGCAATAATACTTATCCATTTGTCTTCTACACTGGTATTTCTACCTCTTAATACTAATTACAATTGATTTAATAATGTCATTATAACATAAAGCAGGATTATAAACAAATCAGGACTTTGAAGAGAATGCTGTGGTTAATGTTACATGTCAATTATTGTGCTTCAATGGTCGCACTCCTTGTGTTCTTGAGGCACACCCAAAGCTTAGTTTCTTTGCTTCTGTATGACATAATTTAGGTTAAACGTACTTAGTCTGATTCTTATTAGCTTTGGGTTGTGGTTATACAAGCAAGCATAAAAGAACAAGATGTCCAGTACCAGAAGAAACTCAGAAACTCTATCAAGTTGTTGTCAGCCTGCATGAACTGACTGGTTCTCCATATTTCAACAGCTCTTTTGAATGCAATCTAATTTCAGAGTCCATTCAATGTAATTCTAAGTATATCACATTTAAATACAAGGAAATATAGTCTAATTGTAGAAATTAGCTCTTTTTTCTTTATAAATACCAATCCATATGATAATAACGCTATACCTTATCAATGACATATGTTTCGAAAAAGGTCAAGGTTGCTAATAAAGACATATATGGAGTTGTACATCTCTAATTATAATGGCAGCAACATTTAAAGCTTTGTATACTGATTAAATTGTTTTAAAAACGAAGAAAATCATCGTTAACATACCTCGACATTTCTTTGTGCGATCAGAGTCCAGGAAAAACGTACAGCCACGTTTAATATGAATTAATTAACTTGCTATTAAACGTCGGTGATATTGTCAAAAGCGAAATCTTTTTTTAAAACAACAAAAGCATAATTCAACAAGAAAGACGATACAAATACACGCGCGAATCACACTTCAGCGGAACCACTGACAGGAAGAGATCGTGAACAAATTCCCGTGACACCAGCCGGAAGTGACGCGGACGTCAATAAGAAGCAGACACAAGCAACAGTGTGTAACGCAGCACAGTTCATCCCTCTTTTAATCTTTTAAAAACAAAAATACAAAATGTCTTCGGATTTTGAAGCATACGAGCAGGACTTTGGCACCCTCACTGCGGAAATAACCAACAAAATTGGAAGAATACCCAAACTAGCCGGTGGTAAGTGGCTTGTAAATGAGCTACTAGCAAAACATTGATGTCAGGAAGACATAAACAACGCATTTAATGATTCATTCCCGCTGTTGGTGTGTCTAGTTGGTATATTATTTAGAAACGTCCCATATCATTTGTCAAAAGAGCTATGGTTTCGTGAGGGTCATGGTGTCAGATATCCAGTGTGTCAGATGAGTCTCCAGTGATGTCTGAGGATACAGGATTTGGGTGACCTGGATCTTGGATGTCATGTTGTGTTTGTTGGAGTTAAAGGGTTGGCGGAAGTAGGGAAGGATGTAAGCATGGAGCTCCCAATATTAAACAGTAGACGGTATTCAGTGACATCTGCCTCTTTTGTTGACATCATTTTGGGGTTAATTGTCTTTATTATTTTGTATTGTGAAATAGACTAAACATAAAATGACACTCCCAACCTGCTGTTATGAACATAAACATACAAAAAACAACAAAAAATGTTGTCAGATCTAAAGACTTGGATACAATATATCAGAAATCTTTTACATATTTCAGGCCAAAGATTGAGAGATGGGAAAGGGACCCTCAGTGACAAAAATTAGTGTTGCATTTCAAGTCTGGCTGTTTAACATTTCTATAGCATTTCATTGTATGGGTCAAAATTCTTGATTTTTCTTTTATGCCAAAAATCATTAGGTTATTAAGTAAAGATCATGTTCCATGAAGATATTTTGTAAATTTCCTACCGTAAATATATCGAAACTTAATTTTCGGTTAGTAATATGCATTGCTACAAACCTCGTTTGGACAAAAAATTTTTTCTCAATATTTGTATTTTTTTGCACTCTCAGATTCTAGATTTTCAAATAGTTGTTTCCTTGCAATCGCAAATTTTTATCTCACAATTCTGACTTTTTGTCCTTAAAATTTTAAATGTATATTTAGCGATTCAGATTCTTTTTATTTTTAATTGCGAATTTACATTACGCTATTCTGACTTCTTTTCTCGCAACTGTGAGTTATAAAGTCAGAAATGCAAAATATAAACTTGGAATCGTGAGGAAAAAAAAGTCACAATTCTCAGAATTGCGAGATATAAACTTGCCGTTGTGAGTAATAAAGTCAGAATTGCAAGATATAAACTTTTTTTTTTTTTTTACTTTTTCCTACAACTGCGAATTTATATCCATCTAGACATTGACTTTTTCACGCAATTGCGAGTTTACATCATGCTACTCTGACTTCTTTGATAAAAACTCACAATTTTAAGAAATAAACTCAAAAATTAAAACTGAAAAACATTCGCAATTGCGAGGGAAAAAAAAGTTAAAATAAAAAAAGTTTTTTTCTTTCAATCGAGAACTTATATCTCACAATTCTGACTTTTCTTACAATTGTGAGTTTGGAATTGAAAGATTATCAACTGGAAATTGTAAGAAAAAAATTGTAATTGAAATCATTCTGATATGCTGATTTAGTGCTCAAGAAATATTTCTTACTAATGTCAATGTTTTAAACAGTTTTTTTTTTTACCTAATATTTGTTTTGAAAACAGAGACACATAGCTATTAAAAATACGTTTATTCACCAAGTGCACATTAAAATGATCAAAAATGACAGTGAAGACATTTGTAATGTTCGAAAGGAAAAGGAAAACTATTTTCAAATGCTGAAAAAAGTATCACAGTTTATACAAAAATATTAAGTAACAAAAGCTGTTACACATTTATAATAATAACCATTATCATTAATTGAACACCGGTAAAAACTTATAATAATTGAGCATAAAAAAAATCAGCGTATTGGAATTATTACTGAAGGATCATGCGACACTTAAGACTGGAGACTGACGCCAGTGAAAACTGATAATAATTGAGGAAAAATCAGCACATTAGAATGATTTCTGAAGGATCATGTGACACTGAAGATTGGAGACTGACGTTTAGAAAAACGTATAATAATTAAGTAAAAATCAGCATATTAGAATGATTTCTGAAGAGTCATTTAACAGTGAAGATTGGAGAATGACGTTATTAAAAACTGATTATAACTGAGCAAAAATAATTTCTAATGGATCATGTGACACTGAAGTTTGAAGACTAACGTTAATTAAAACTGATAATAATTGAGCAAATATTAGCACATTAGATCATGTGATATTGAATGCTGGAGTAATGGCTGCTGAAAATTTAGTTGGTCCCTCTGCAGTACCACCATGGAGCCCCTAGAGGTCGTGGACCCCTGTTGTATCCCTTTTTACTAGGTCAGCATAGATGCTGTATACTGTATCAGATAGATGTACACAGACAGAGGCAGTTTATGTCAAAATATCTATACTAAACACAGGCTGTGTATGGTCACATGATGGTCAAATGATCTCTAGATGTGTGTGCGTGTGTGTGTGTGTATATATATATATATATATATATATATATATATATATATATATATATACACACAGAAATAAATTCATATTGTAAAATGTTATTATGATGTAATGTTTTTCTATTTTACTATACATTAAAATAGAATTTATTCCTGTAATCAAAGCTGAATTTTCTGCATCATTACTCCACTCCTCAGTGTCAAATGATCCTTTAGAAATCATTGTCATATGCTGATTTATTATCAATGTTGGAAACAGTTGTGTTGCTTAAGATTTTTTGGAACCTGTGATACTTTCTTTTTTAACAATGCACACTATACTGTTTAAAAGTTTGGGGTCAGTTAATTTTTCTTCTTTCTTTTTTTAAAAAAAGTATTACTTTTATTCAGCAAAGACTTAAATCAGCATATTAGAATGATTTCTGAAGGATCATGTGACACTAAAGACTGGAGTAATGGCTGATGAAAATTCTTTGCATCACAGGAATAAATTATATTTTAACGTATATTGCAATAGAAACCATTATTTTATATTGTAATAATAACATCTCTTATGCTCACCAAGGCTGGATGTATTTGATCAAAATACAAATAAATAGTAATATTGTGAAATATTATTTCAATTGAAAATAACTGCTATATTAATATATATTTAAATGGCATTTATTCCTGTGATGGCAAAGCTAAATTTTAGTAGCCATTACTCCAGTCTTCAATGTCACATGATCCTTCAGAAATCATTCTTTTGGACCTCTGTGCCTTACTGCGCATATGCTTAAACTGTGTTGATTGTAATTGGTTTATATCTTTATATTTTGATGGTTTCTTGTAATAAGTGTAGTTATTATTTCTATAAATTAATGTGTTGATTAATTTTACAATAATTGAACGAGACTGCATTTCTGAACCCGTTGAGATGTCAGATACAAGCTTTATGGCCGAGAGAAATGTCAATGCTTGCTTGAGTTTATTGTTTTCACTGTTTCTGTATGCTTGTTTGCCCTTTTTGAACTGTTCAGGGAAGCAAAAGTGGTATTGCTAGATATGGTCTATCCTCTGGAAATTCTCCTCAGGATACTTTTGATGTTGATACAACTTTTTGTTTTGCTCACATGGCGAACTTCAGAAATGTAGTTCAGTTTCAGTTCAAAATTCAATACAAAAAAGTATTCAAGATCCTGTTCTGAAACTAAAAGTCAGTGAAAGGCAATGAAAGGTTACTTTCATTCAGTCTGCTGACTTTTAATGTAAATGATTGCTTTCAGTCGGTATTAAACCTTGTCTTATAATAACCTGATGTACTTGCTCAGTGCTTCTATTGTACGTCAACAAAAGGTGAGAAGGATTAATCACTTATTCAAAATCGTACAGCGACGTGTGCTCGGTTTGGTGAGCGCTGTCAAACAATTGCAAACCCGATTGGCTTTTCTTTGCATTATTTAAGCATATTGAAAAGAATGAGAATGTGGTGAATTGTTGAAGCTTAAATTGCTTCTTCAGAGCTTGGCAGAAACAAACAGTGTGTCATCAGACCGGCCCACCACCAGCTGCTAAATGTATTTAAATAAATCCACTGAATATGAACAAAGCCATAAGCAAAGCATGCTCATTAGTGATGGCCAAACCTTCCTCGCTGTTGCCAGAGGAGTTCTTGAATTCAAATCTCAATTATGCCCATAAAAAGCGCTCTCTCTCTTTCCTAGGTACACATATTTGTTTGCGACCAACAATGGCTTCAACAAAGGAGCTTACGCTGTTGTTCTCGTGGCATTGCACAGTGTCGCATGTGTAGAAACATTGATAAAAACCAGTGGACAGATATAATGCCCTTGGCCATTTTTTCCCGCTCAAACCGAGCGAATTGATTCACTTGAGAATCTGCAAGATGTTTTGTTTTGTTGAACAGCGCAAAACTTGTAGTTGTGAAACATGAATTTGAAAATAATGCAAGGCCTTGCTCCATTAAACATAAATGTGCATGTTTTTTGTAGGTAGATTTGCACAAAGAGAACGAGCTGTCAATCAGTCCCAATGAAAAATTGAGCAGAGATGCAAAGATGCGTCTGCGAGTCGAACTTTTCTCAGTGCAACGCTTTGCCCAAAGAGCAGCTGACCTTGTGGTACTGCCCCATGCACCTGCAATAGTGAGATATATATTTCAACCTGCCCTATGCTAGGGGTGAATAGAGAGGCCCCAGTGTTTGCTCACCTTGTAGAGAATCGCCCCTGGCTGTTTACACTGTGTGGGCTGTGAGGTTGCACACGGATTTTAAAAATGGATTGATGACCACCAAAAGACATTGGAAAGCCAAAGGGCAAAACAGAAGTTCACTTTAGTTTCCAGCTTATTGACAGCTTCCCATTTGATATCGTTTGATGTTTTTTTTCTTTCTTCGTGATTAGTGCTATCGCTTGACATGGTTTGATGTTCTTCGCTGGTCTTGTTTGATCAGTAGATGTACTGATGTTCTTTCGCAAGGTTATTTATTTATAGCGGGCCTCTATCATTACAAAATTCATATTATAAATGAATGGTTCTGGTTTGGGGTGCTAACTGTTCAAGACAGCATTTCAGCTGTGCTAACATACATGATGATGTAACTGCTGTCAAAACTGTAGTTTTATGTAAAGACAAATATAATTGTATTAAAAATTCTTCTAGTGCAGTTAAATTTGAAGTAACTGAAATATGATGTAAAATAATTTGGTTTCTTAAGAAACATTCCATATTATCAGTGTTGAAAACAATTGTGCTGTTTAATTTTTTTTCTTTCTATGATGAATAGAAAGTTCAAAAGATCATCATTTACTTGAATTTATTTGAACATTTGTAGTATTTTTGTAATATTACAAATTTCTTTACTGTCACTTTTGATCAATTCATCCTTGTTGAATAAATGTATTAATTTCTTTCTAAATAACTTACCTAACCAAAACTATTTTAAATTTTTTTTTTTTTATTCTATCATTATTTTCAGTCAAATACTAGACATTATAATGCACTGATGCATAAAAATGGCTTGTAGCATTAAGGTGTTTCATATTAATGTGTTTTATTTATTATTTATTTTACTTAACCAAAACAAAGTTTGTTTTATTTTTTATATATTTTTTTATTTTTATAATTGTACTATTCTATCATTATTTTAAGTCAAATACTAGACATTATAATGCACTGATGCCTAAGAATTGCTTGTAGCATAAAAGTGGTTTATTATAATGTGTTTTATTTATTATTTGTCTTTCTTAACCAAAGCTAATTTTGTTTTTGATAATTTTTTTTTAATTTTTTATTATTTTAATATTCTGTCATTATTTTCAGTCAAATACTAGACACTAAAATTCACTGATGCCTAAAAATTGCTTATAGCATCAAAGTGCTTTATATTAATGTTTTATTTTTTTTGTTTACTGTACCTTACTTAACCAAAGGTAAGTTTTTTATTTTTGATCATTTATTTTTGTTATTTTTTTATAATTTGGTCATTATTTTCAAGTCAAATGTTAGACATTATAATGCACTGATGCCTAAAAATTGCTTGTAGCATAAAAGTTGTTTATATTAATGTGTTTTATTTATTATTTATCTTTCTTAGCATAACACATTTTATTTTTGATATTTTTTATTATTATTATTTTATTATTCTAGTATTATTTTCAGTCAAATACTAGACACTAAAATGCACTGATGCCTAAAAATAGCTTGTAACATAAAAAATGGTTTATAAGAATGTTTTATTTATTATTTATCTTTCTTAACCAAAACAAGTTGTATTTTTGATATATTTTTATTTTATTATTCTAGCATTATTTTTAGTCAAATACTAGACCTAAATGCACTGATACCTAAAAAAATAACTTGTAGTATAAAAATGGTTTACATTAATGTTTTATTTATTATTTATCTTTCTTAGCCAAAATACATTTTATTTAAAAAAATTTTTTATTTTTACATTTTTATTATTATATTATTCAGTTATTATTTTCCATCAAATACTAGACAGTATTTGAATGTTTTATTTATTATTTATCTTTCTTAGCCAAAACATATTTTATTTTTGATCATTTTTTGTTTTGTTTTTATTGTTTTATTATTCTAGCATTATTTTCAGTCAAATACTAGAGATCTTAATGCACTGATGCCTAAAAATTACTTGTAGCATAAAAATGGTTCATATTAATGTTATTTATCATTTTCTTTTACTTAACCAAAACTTTTTTTTTTTTACATTTTTATTGTCATATTATTCAGCCATTATTTCTGTCAAATACTAGACATTATAGTGCACTGATGCCTAAAAATTTTATTTTATTTTTGATAATTAAAAAATATATATTTTATTATTCTATCGTTATTTTCAGTCAAATACTAAACACTATAATGCACTTGTGCATAAAAATTGCTTGTAGCATGAAAATGGTTTATATGAATGTTTTATTTATTATTTATATTTCTTAAATCAAATAGTAGTTTTTTTTTTATTGTTTTATTATTCTAGCATTATTTTCAGTCAAATACTAGACATTATAATGCACTGATGCCTAAAAATTGCTTGTAGCCTAAAAATGGTTTATATTAATGTGTTTTATATATTATTTATTTTATTTAAATTGTTAAATTAACCAATTATTCAGTCATTGTTTTCAGGCAAATACTAGGTATTGTAATGCACTAAAGCATAAAAGTGGTTTATAATAATGTTTTTTTATTTATTATTTATCTTTCTTGACTAAAACTAATTTTATTTTTGCAAATTTTTTTTTACATTTTTTGTTATCTATCATTAATGCACTGGTGCCTAAAAAAATTTATTTTATTTTTTGATAATTTTTTTTTAAATATATATATATTTATTTTTCTGTCAATATTTTCAGTCAAATACTAGACACTAATTGCTTGTAGCATGAAAGTGGTTTATATTAATGTATTTTATTTATGCATTTATTTTTAGTACAAAGTGCAAAGTAAAACACCTCTAAGATTACAGCCTTATTTTTAGAAAAACCTTTATGAACATGCTTGGAGAGTTACAGTGATACAATGTACAGTATGTATTTCATCTTTCAAAAAAACATTAGTGAGGTGAAGTAGACGCAGATTAGGAGAGGGAAACTCGGTCATGCTCTGCACTTTGGCCTGGCTCGTACCAGTGGATAAAAACCAGTACAACCTCATTGTAGTCGCTCCGAGTGGGTGGCAGAACGGCAGAGTTTGGCGGAGCTGACATCTCTCTCCTCTTTTGAGTTGCCAAGAGGCGTCTCGGCGCTCCTTCACGAACTAACAAAGGCATTTACACGTGGAAAAATAAGACACATCAAATATGGATCTTTGTGCGTTGAGAATGTGTAAATATATCTTCAAATGCAGGCGTGTTTTTATTTGCTCCCTTGTTGTTGCGGGGGAGTCGGGCTGTTGTCATGAAGCACAGCTCCTCCATCCACTGATCAATATGTTTTCCTCTTTTTCTCTTTCAGAGGAGAAGACACAGCTGGTTCTAAATGTCGACAAACAGCTTGAAGAAGTCAGAGAGTTGGTGGGTCTTTGATCAGTAATTTCCACTCACTCGTTTTCTAAATAATGAATTTGGAAAAATTTCCCCCCTGCATAAACAACACCTGCAATGTCGCCAGTGACATGAGACACTCTTCATCTGGCTGAAGGCTGCTCGGTGCTAACGGTGTGATCACATCCACATAATGCGCTTTTAAGTGACACCGCGCGACACATTTCACGCCATTATTGGGGGAAGGCGCCGTGGCAGGTGCCGAAAGGAGGGATGTGTGTCGCATGTAAATTGTCCCATCATGTCATGTTGATTGGACAGTGTAAATCAGCGGGGCCCTTTTGTGCACGCCGGTTTGCTCACATGTGACACGGACACATGTCGTAGTTGTCAGAGCTCAACCGCGCCAGAGGTTTTAATGAAGCGGCACCTCCTAACATGACTTGATTTGCCGGCTGCCTGAATCGATGCCTCCAGTTGACAATAAACAAGTTAGACAGTTTAATTGTTTTTCTATCAAAATTTGAGTGTTTACACTGAATTTAATTGATGTTTCCAGCTCGAGCAGATGGACCTGGAGGTCCGAGAGATCCCTATTCAGAGTCGAGCCATGTACAACAGCCGTCTGAAGAGCTACAAGCAAGAGATTGAGAAACTTGAGAAAGATTTTGTGAGTATTAAAAAGGTCCTTACACCAAACAAAGCACACTTGCATTGCTTGAACTCTTTCAACCAGCCGCTTTCTTCTTCTTCACATAAACACGCACACATACACACATGGTCTGAAGCTTGCTTCTTCAACTCCAAAACCACCGAAGGTCATTGACATTTCCACTGTGGTTAATTCAGAGTGTATTTTTTGCAAATACCACTTGGGCCAAGGAGAGCAGGCCTGTATTTTTTTATTTTTTTTTGCCAGATGTCCTTGTTTAGTTATTCATAACTCTACCTGCCCATGAAGAATCTACCCCACACACATCAAACCTTAATGAGGTGCTTTTCCTCTGAAGCCAAATTTTTCCTTTACTTGTTTTACATCACCATGTTTGTCTTTCTTACTCCCATAGTGTAATAGTCCTGTTCAAATACACGGCTTTTTGTTTTCTCTGAGGAGAGGTCACAATTACGTTATACTGGATAAGGAGAGGGTAAACTGAGCACAATAAACAAACTTTGATTCATTAATATTTGGAATTTGAGGTGTTGGCCTTGGCAGAGTTTCTGAGACCAGGTTAATATACTGCATTCCCTATTTCTAATAAAGCCTCTGCGTTTTAGTAATAAAAAAAATATATATACAGTTGTGAAAAGTAAAAAGTTTACATACACCTTGCAGAATCTGCAAAATTATTTTACCAAAATAAGAGAGATCATACAAAATCCGTATTTTGTTTTTTTTATTTAGTTCTGACCTCAATAAGATATGTCACATTAAAGACGTTTACATATAGTCCACAAGAGAAAATAATAGTTGAATTTATAAAAATTACCCCATTCAAAAGTGTACATACACTTGATTCTTAATACTGTGTTGTTACCTGCTGTTTATGAGTTCCTTGTTTGTCTTTATTAGAATTTGCAAAATGTTAATTATTTTACCAAAATAAGTGCAATCATACAAAATGCATGTTATTTTTTATTTATTACTGACCTCAATAAGATATTTCACATAAAAGATTTTTACATATAGTCCACAAGAGAAAATAATAGTTGAATTTATAAATATGACCCGTTCAAAAGTTTACATACACTTGATTCTGTGTATAATACTGTGTTGTAATACATCATGTTTCCTTCTGAAGCATCAGTGAGTGTTTGAAAGTTCTGTAATAGTTACATATGAGTCCCTCAGTTGTCCTCAGTGTGAAAAAATGGATCTCAGTCAATTTAACCATTCAGGACCAAAATAAGAGGAATCATACAAAATACATGTTATTTTTATTTAGTACTGACCTCAATAAGATATTTTGCATAAAAGACGTTTCTATATAGAAAATAGAGAAAATAGAAAATAATAGTTTTATAAAAATCACCCCTTTCAAAAGTTTACATACACTTGATTCTTAATACTGTGCTGTTACCCGAATGATCCACAGCTGTGTTTTGTTTTTGTTTAGTGATAGTTGTTCATGAGTCCCTTGTTTGTTCTGAACAGTTAAACTGGCTGCTGTTCTTGAGAAAAATCCTTCAGGTCCGACATATTCTTTGGTTTTTCAGCATTTTTGTGAATTTGAACCCTTTCCAACAATGACTGATTTTGAGATCCATTTGATCCAACTGATGCTCCAGAAGGAAACATTACATTACATTACAGTATTTTACACCGAATCAAGTGTATGTAAACTTTTGAACAGGGTCATATTTTTAAATTCAACTATTATTTTCTCTTGTGGACTATACATAAACTTCTTGTATGTGAAATGTCTTATTCAGGTCAGTACTAAAAAAAAACAAAAAACATGCATTTTGTATGATCCCTCTTATCTTGGTAAAATAATTCACATTTTGCAGATTCTAATAAACATATACTATATATGACACACTCAAATATATGTATAAAATTAAGGATAACATGTATATATGTGTCCTTTTGAAAAGGATATAATATATTTCACATATAGTGTTTATCACATTGGTATTAAACTGTTCCAAGGCATTTCAGTCCCTCTGCCGCCTTGTTCTCTTTGCAATCCACTCCTTTCGCTGATGCCACCATATGAAGTCCCAGCACGCAGCAAATTCTCTTCATCTGAAGTCACTGCTTTCAAACCCAGCACCTGCACCTAACTCAAGGTGCTCTTGATATCAATTACCAGATGGCTATGGCATCCACGACGATTCCAAAAAGCCTGACATAAATGAGGAGATTTTTTGAAAAGGATCTTTTGCCAGTGATCTGATGTTGTGCCGCTGTGCTGATAGCTCAGATCACAGTGGAGATCTCTCGTCTCCGATGGGCCTCACGTTCCTCACCGTGGGCATTTAATTGGCCGATGATTAATCTTTAGCTTCTCCTGCTTGACTGTTGCCGTGCTTAATTATCATGCAATTAACACCCGCTGTGAAAGGGTTTAGTGCACCGTGCATGGTTGCATTCCTTTGCCTTTCACCTCGTTTTTTTTTTTTTTTGGGATAGATTTCCATGCAAACTAATCATGGATATGCAAGATGTTGGGGGCTGTTAACATTGTAAGTCGTCTACTGTTTTGTGCTTTCCAAACTCTGTTTAGTAGATCAAATATTTGAACATTTTCTGATAATTTAAGTACTTTAAATTCACTGGGATTGATAGTCATAACAATGAAATTGAGTAAATATTTACAGTAGTAAATATTTACAAAATATATAGTTTTTTTTAATTATATGTTTTTGTGTTTTTAAAGTGAGATATTAATTGTTCTGATTGAACACAGTTTTTTTCTCCTTGCTGCTTTGAGTTTATGTGCATTTGAAGAACAGATCCCCCTGAAGCCGGCGGTGATAGCAAACCCCAGAAACTTGTCCTAAAGCCGGGAGATTCAGCTGGCTCCTCAGAAGTGCCAAATGCTTTAGCGTGGATGGCTTATCCTCTCTGCCACGCAACGTGAGCACACACGCACACTTCTAAGAGGTGTCAGGGAGAGGGCCATCGCTGCTTTCTCTAAAAAAGCAGAGGCTTTGTTGTGCTTCCACGGGAAATCAAGGCCTTGTCCTGCCCTTCCCCTCTTCTGGCCTCCCTGGAGCTTCTCTCTCTTTACCCTCGCTCTCACTCACCCGTTCACCCGTGGTTTGAAGTCTTCGCTCCATCCCACTCGCCAGACTAAGCCTCCTGTTCGGCGGCAGACGGGGACCGGCCGACCTCTTAACCCTGCCATTTTTCAAGAGAAAGTAGGCAGATATCAGAAGGACATCCCGAAGGTATGCTCCCTTCATGATGGCTTCATTTTGATAATAGGGGCGCCGGGTCTTAAAGCCGAGAACCCCCGCGGAGGCCTTATATTAGCAAAAAGCCAGAGTGCTAAAGATATAAAAACAAGCACATGCTCACAAAACAAAACAAAATGAAACCAAATGTAAAAGCATATTCGTTTTTGGCTGCAAGTCAGTCAGGGGCTGTTAAAGCCAGACATAAAAGTCAGCGTCTCTTAGCAGTGCTTTTAAGTGGTCAAAAATAGAGAAGTAATGGAGGTGTGATTTAATAAAAGCAATTAAAAAATAATATCTATATAGCAAATGGACGTTTGTCTTCCATTCCTCATCTGTCCACTCTGTTACAGTACTTAAAATCAAACCTAAATTTATTCAGACACCTTTAACATTTCTCACATTATCAGTTTATTCGCTATAGGTTAGAAAATGGTAATAAAATATGACAAGAACTCAGAGTTAAACTGTGTCAAAACAAATTTATCTTGATAATCACAAAACCAAAAATTTATTCAGACACATTCAAAATTTCTCACATTATCAGTTTATTCGCTATAGGTTAGAAAATGGCAGTATGACAAGAATTCAAGAGTTAAACTGTCAGAACAAATTCCTTTTGGTAATGTCTAATAACTTTGATAGAAAGCTATGTAACAAAACATGGTCAGGTGAAAGTTTCAAATCCAATTTTTAGTCTCAAATTTTGATCAGTTTTACTGGTTGTCCACTCTATAAAGAATTTTTGAGTTTACTTTATTTTGCTATTCTCACTTACATAAATGAATTATAGTGTCCTGCACCCACTATAGTAAAAAAAAAAAAAATATCAAAAAGTATATCTGGTGTTTTGGTTTGACTACATACAGGATCCACTTTTATTTTTTTGTTTTAATCAAATACTTACGTTAATAATTTAATTGATTAAAATATATTCTGAATTAATTTCCCCTACTTTTAATCCCCACACTATTTATAGAAAATATAAAAAAAAGGATTTATGGATGATATCTTAATTAATTTAATGGAGTTACCTTGTTTATCCTGTATCCTTTTTTTCCCCCTGTAAGAGCGGGCTTTTGGTCTCATCCACATCCAGCTGTTTTTATCTGTACAAAACAGCTCGTTTTGCTGCTTGATATTGCAAATTGGTGTTTCTTAACATGTTACTTTAATGTATTATCTTAATTACGAACATACTGGTTTGTAATGCAAACAGTTTTAGTGTTTACTGCACGTTGTTATTCGTCTCGTTATTTTCCTAATGAACCGGAAGTCTCGCCCGTATGATTACTATATATGTATACTTTTATAACTATTTATATTTGCATGTCGTTTTTTCTGATTTTGTCACATCAACACAGAGATGATAAACCTAAAGCTAAACTGCATCGTCAGGCTCAATTCCACATTCTGATACATTTCCTTCTGTGAACGACAGATGGCGACATTGTTCAAGCTATCCGAAAGAAGTCCTTGCTCATCACTGCTTTTAGGCAATTGCTAATCAAAGCCGTTTTCTCAGATATAGGTAGACCATCGGTCTCTTTTTGACTTCTTTCCTTTGAGGAACTCGGAGATTAAACGCAGTGAATATTCTGGGTGATGGGGTACTTGTTTGCTCATTTGGAGGGCAAGTAGAGCTTGTGGGCAGAGCAGCTGGGGTGAATGTTTGAGTACAGGTCTCTCCCACCTTTCTACACTCAAAGACTTTTGCTCAAGTGTTCTGCTTTGCTCTCAGCACTTTAGTGTTTTAATCTTTATGAAGTTCTGAGACTAATAGTGTTTTAGCAGCTGGGATCACGTTTACATCATTTAGAGTTATTTTAGATAAAAAAACAAACAAAATGTGATTACAGAAAAAGAAATGCAAATTATAAATATTAGTTATTTTGCTAGGATTTAATATTTTGGTTATTAATGCAGAGTTTAACAGTAATAAGGTTGTGCTTATGTGGCATGGCAATGCTTTTTTTCATTATAGGATGCGGACGTATCATTCTTTTATCGTATATCATCTATATCATTTTGCTTGGTTTTTGGTAAAACTTTACAATAAGCTGTCATTTGTTAACATTTGTTAATGTATGAATGATCAATGAACAGTGCATTTATTTATTAATCTTAGCTAATGTTAGTTAATACAATTTTACTAATGTTAACAAACACAACTTGTGATTTTAATAATGCATTCATAAATGCTGAAATTAACTAAGATTAATAAATGCTGTAGAAGTATTGCTCATTCGTAGTTCATGTTAACTAATGTAATTAACTAATGTTAACTAATGAACCTTATTAAGTGTTTTTACAAAAGTATTTTCTAGATATAGAGAAAATGTGGATCTGAAAATCATGTCATTTGTGAAACGTGCTTGATTTTTTTCTATAGATTATAAATGGTATAAGTGCTTTTGATCATTTTTGTACCCTCACAAGACTATTATGAGAATTGATCTTATTTTAAATTCCACATCTCTATTCAAAAATGTGACATTTGCTTGAACAATTTCTGTGAGCAATAAGTAAATTGCAGTCTTGACTCTAGCTGTTAGTATTCAATATTCAAAAACGCGAAATAAAGCATTTATCAAGTCACTTTTGCAGTGCTGAACGTATTTTGTTGTCATTGTTTGGCACTGAATCAGTTTATTCATTGTTTATCAGAGTGGATTATGACCTTGAAATAAAATGAATGCCAAGGTTAATACGCTGTAAACATGTATTATATAGAGAGGATATTTTTACTTGATATCTATTTAGTAATTCTTGAATACATTTTTGAGTTTTCTCAGAGGTGGCTGACCTGGTTTGTTGAGACATTTTGTAAGGTCTTAGAATTGTATATTATGCTCAATAGCATACAATGAAAACGAAGGGTTCAATCAGATTAATCAAATGCATTTGTTGTAATATGTCTAATAATAAGCGTTTACACTAAAATTGACCTAGTTTTCCAATGGTAAATTGCCCTAGTTGTTAGAAATGTCAAATTGTGGGCAGCTTTGTTATTTTGTTCCAATTGTCTCGCAAGGGTAAATGGATGCCTTTGAGTGTTTTGTGACATTTATCAAAAACTCTTTTAATAATTTGTCAACTGACAGTTTTACATTATCAACCCACTGGTCAAGGTCCAGGTCACAGATTCGGCAAAACCTTGTTGGAGTTTGTTAAATCCCTTCAGGGGTTTGTCGAATAAGTGAGCTGAACACAGGTTTGTCAATCATCTTGATGAAATCCAATGACTTCAATAAAACTTTGTCGCACTTCCCCAAGTTAACTTTTAATCGCCGAGCTCTTCTCATCTGCAGACTTGTTGCAGCCTTTAGTGCGCTATATCAAGTTTTACACACACAACATACTTTCCAAATAAGCCTTTTGAATCTTTTAGAATCAAAACTTCTTTCTTAGAGTTCTTGTTATACCAACAGCAGCCAAGTCGTCTATTACAGCAGCTTCCACAAAAGAGAAGCATGACAGACATACTTGACCTGGATGTTCGACACTTTTAATCGCCTTAAATTAGAGCCGAACGCACGCTCTCGGAAAAACTCTTGATTGTTGTCTGATTGTTTCATGGCGCTAAGAAGGTAATGCAGATTAGGATAGTCGTGTCCTTTGAGTTTAGCAAGCCTCCTATGATGCCCAAGTCCAATCGCACTCCCTGATTACAAACCTTCTGTGTTTATTATGGAAATCTCACGGATTGATGGGATTCTTTTTCTGAGATGGTACCGATTTAAGAAGGGACTAAATTGATCTTTTGAACTTGTCTTTTATTATGGAGTTGTCTTACGCGGGGCGTCTCGCAGATAGGTTGCTACTCTGAGATGGGATTGTGGGGCTTTTCAGAGATCAACGCCGTGGCGCGTGCTCTAATCGCAGTGATAGGACGATGATGAGGTGAAGGACTGTGTCACTCGAAGGAGAAAATCAAGCCTCCATGGCTGGGAATGAACACCCCGTGTACTTAATAAGAAGTGGAGTTCCCCCCCCCCCCCCTCAAACTAAAAAACTAGTCTGAGTGTATTTGAAATCTTAATTTTATAGCATAGTATTTGGATGTATTATATTGTTTATTAAATAAATAATAAATTGTAATGAAAAAACAATAATGAAAACAATTTGTATAGTATATTTAAAATGACATTCAAATTAAATCAGAATTATATTAATTAGAAAACACTGGAAATATAAAAGGAATATTTATTTGTAAATAATTTTAGATTTTTGATATGCATTTTAAATTAATTTCTTTCTTCGCAATGCAGGAAATTTTGTTTTGTTGTTAGATTTATTTTTATTCCTATTAATGTTATTTGTAGAAGTACATTTTTTATATGATTGTATTTTTATTTATCTTTTATTTTAAATATGCTTTTTTTCAGTGTGATTTAGTTTCAGCTCACTATATTTTTTTATTTATTTAATGAATTGATTATATTTGAAATCCTAATTTTATAGCATAGTATTTGGACATATTAGATGATTTATTAAATAAATAGTAAATTTTAAAAATGAAACAATAATGAAAATCGTTTGTATAGGTATATTAAAAATAGTATAGAAAAAATTGGAAATGTAAAAGGAATATTTGAGACTCTGGACCACAAAACCAGTCTTTGGTAACACAGGTATACTTGTAGAAATAGCCAAAGAAACATTGTATGGGTCAAAATTATTGATTTTTCTTTTATGCCAAAAAAGAATATTAAGTAAAGATCATGTTCCATGAAAATATTTTGTAAATGTCCTACTGTAAATATATCAAAACTTAATGTTTGTTTAGTATGCATTGTTAAAAACTTCATTTGGACAACTTAAAAGGTGATTTTTTTTGACAATATTTAGATTTTTTTGCACCTTTCCAGATTTTCAAATAGTTGTATCTCTGCCAAATATTGTTTTATATGGATCAATGGAAAGCTTATTTATTCATTATTTATATGATGTATGAATCTAAATTTCAAGAAATTGACCCTTTTGACTAGTTTTGTGGTCCGGGTTCACATTTATTTATAAAAATGTGTATATATATATATATATATATATATATATATATATATATATAAAAACTTTAGAATTTGTATAAAAATGTATTAATAGACTTACGCTACACATCTTTATACAAGTGTTAATATTTTATTTACATAATTTCTTGATAATTGTGCTCTGTTTTTGCCCATTGAATTGGTTATTTTAATGCATAATCTGCTATTTGTCTCCAAAGTTATCCGTGACACGGATCAGGTAGAGCTTTTCGATTCAGGACAAACACTTCCATGTTTCTGTGTGTGTGTCTTTTTGAGAGTGGCTGGATAATCAGACACAGCGGAGCTGTCTCCTCTCTCGGCCTGTTCCTATCGCTCCTGTAAAGTGAAAGTGACATGTGACACCCCCGGAAAATGATGAACTGACATGAGGGACGAAAAAGGGTGACAAAAATTTTTTGATTTGCCAGACCAGCTTAAGTATGAAAAATCATGAAGTATTTATGAAATGTATTATGAATCATTGGCTTGGTTTTTTTCCCCCCTCTTTTAAAATGCACGCCCCAAAAAGAGAGAGAGAGAGAGAGATGGAGGAAACTTTGACGTCTCAGACTCCATAGACATCAACTGGTCCTCCCCCTTAATGGAGTGATATATTTACAGTGCATAAGAAATCTGTAAATTATTGCTGAGTTTTTCTCTGTAATGAGGACGAGGGAGATATTTTGGCTTTTCCGGGAGGATTTTGGCTGGAGTTAAAATGACGGTGAAAACCTGGCGTGGAAATTTGCTTTTTGTCAAATAGGGAAATCTGAAATTTAATGTCGCATCACACCTTTAAAAAAAAAAAAATTAAGAGCTTACAGACAGAGTAGGTTTACTGTTTAGCAAACAGTTTTTTTTAAACTCTGCTTTTTCCTTTCATTTAAATGCTTGATTAAATTATTTTAGGTTGTCTTATAATATTTTTGATGTTTGCATTTTAATTTCATTCCTTTTAATTTGTTTTTGAAATCTTTATTTTATAGCATAGTATTTGAATGTATTATATGATTTATGAAATAAATAGTAAATTGTAATAATAGAACAATAATGAAAACAGTTTGTATAGTATATTTAAAATTGTATTCAAATTAAATCAGAATGATATTAATTAGAAAAAATTGGAACTATAAAAGGAATATTTATTTGTAAATAATTTTAGATTGTCGCCCATGCTCATAATATTTTTGACATGCATTTAAAATTATTTTTTTCCTTCGTAATGCTCTCAAAATAAAAAACTAGAACCGGTCTGAGTGTATTTAAAATCTTAATTTTATAGCATAGTATTTGAACATATTATATGATTAATTAAATAAATAGTAAACTGTAATAATAAAACAATAATGAAAACAGTTTGTATAGTATATTAAAATAGTATTCAAATTAAGTCCGAATTATATTAATTAGAAAAGAAAAAATGGAAATATTAAAGGAATATTTATTTGTAAATAATTAAAAATTTTCGCCCAAGCTCATAATATTTTTGATGTATGCATTTTAAATGTATTTTTACGTAATGCACTCAAACTAGAAAACTAGAACCAGTCTGAGTGTATTTAAAATCCTACTTTATAGCATATGGACGTATTATATGATTTACTAAATAAATAGCAAATTGTAATAATAAAACAATAAGGAAAACCGTTTGTATAGTATATTAAAATAGTATTTAGATTAAGTCAGAATTATATTAATTAGAAAAAATTGGAAATATAAAAGTAATATTTATTCGCAAATAATTTTAGATTGTCGCCCAAGCTCATAATATCCAAAAATATATGCATTTTAAATTAATTTCTTTCTATGTAATGCACTCAAACTAGAAATCTAGAACCAGTCCTAATTTTATAGCATGGCATTTGGACGTATTATATGGTTTATTAAAAAAATATAGTAAATTGTAATAATAAAACAATAATGAAAACAATTTCTATTGTATATTTAAAATTGTATTAAATCAGAAAAAAAATTGTAAATATAAAAGGAATGTTTATTTGTAAATAATTAAATTGTCACCCAAGCTCATCATATTTGTGATATATGCATTTTTAATTAATTTCTTTCTACGTGATGCAGGACAAAATTGTTTTGCTGTTAGAAGATTTGTTTTAAATAATATTTGTATTTTATATTATTGTCCTTTCTTTTATTCAGTGTTATTTAGTTTACATTTTATTCATTAAGCATTGTATCAGCTCACTATATTTTTGTATTTTTTTTAACTTAATGAATCAACGATTATAATAATTATAATATATTATAATTACAACATTTTACTTTGTTAAATTAGTCAAATATATAATTGTATTTAAACATATTTATCAATTACCACACACGCACAAACAAAAACAATGTGTAAATGAGTTTGGAGATCATCTCCTTTCCGACCGAGATATATACAGAAAGGATTAGCAGAGGCCACGGATAAATATCTTGTCTTGAACTTCCGTCTTGAGCTCTATTGTGATGAATGGTCGCAGTTGATTTCACAGGACCGCACTTCATTGTGACAGTGGATGAGGCCTTTGTTTAAATCTGCATTTGAATTTGGTGCACATAGGGCAGTGACAAATATACATACATGTATAGAATTAATGATGTGGTTAAGCTGCTGTGTGTGTTTGGGTATTTTTATGCTAATGACACGAACATTCATCCCAGACAATAGTCGCGTCGCGAGGAGGAGAGGGAGAGACCGAGCGAGGCGTTATTCAACGCGTAGCCATTCATTCCCACGTGTATTCGACACAATAATAGCATATAAGCTCGGCTTTCTTTATGACTGGTTGAATCGGAGTGTTCTTAGATGAAACACTCAGAACAGACATCGGATACTAAATATGGCATGAACTTAGGTCAGAAGGAAAAAAGAAAAACAAATCTTTTTTTTTTTTTTTTTCCCAGAGTTAGAGAGAGAAAGACTGATCGGGGAGGTGAAGAAAGACAAGAAAAAAGAAGTTATTTTCTGTGCAGGTTCAGTGAACATATGTAGGTAGCCACAGGCTAATGGGGCGATTGGTCCCTGGCTCGCCAGGTATCTTGTGCCTCAGAAATCCCTCCTCCATTTCCTCTAATCTCACCTTTTCTCTGGTGCTGACCCAGGGAGGCCCGTTTCATTCCCCACTGCACGCCAGAGGGAGAGTGCTGTGATGGGAGCCGGCCCGGCCCTGCCAGCTCTGGCAGTCTCCCTCCCCACCGGCTCTTCTCTATTGATTTCTCCACTCTTGCCTAGCCGGGGTCTGCTCTACCAGTGCCCGCACCGGCCCCTCTCCCAACCCAGCATTAATGTGAGAAAACGCTCGGCAGCCAGAGAAACGGGCTTTGATTTTTCATTAGAACTGCTTCCATATTTTAATATTGGGTTTAATCGGCGCTTATGCCTTAAAGAAATAACCATTCGCAGCGACTCCCCCTGCCTTCAAGAAGTATATGCCGTTTCTTCAATCAAAGCTGCTTGAATTTGCTCTTTTGTTGGGAGT